>NC_057814.1:388173512-388181180 GCF_018294505.1 Triticum aestivum | reverse complement strand
GGGGTATTTATAGGAGGAGAGGGGGTGCCGTGGGTGAGGGGGCAAGGCGGCGGCGGCGTCGGCCTCGAGCCGGACTCGGCGGCGGCGGGAGCCGTGCTCGGGAGGGAGACGGGGCGCGGGGCAGGCTGGCCCGTCGGCTGGGCTTCGGCCCAGTCGGCGCGCTCGGCATTTTTTTTTAATTCGCCGAATCAAAAAAATCGCAGAAAAATAAATAAAAATCCAAAAATGCTAAAACAAAATTTTCCCGTCTAATTAAAATAATTAGAACGAGATGAACATTTCCTTGGCCCAAAAATGCAGTTTTGAAAACGTGCACTTTTTTTAATGCAATTAAAATAGCAAATAAATATCCGAATAAAATACAATATTGGATTTTAATATTTTTACCTCCAATATTTCAGTTATTTCGGAGAAGTCATATTTTCTCCTCTTATTTATTTTAATACGAAATATTTTTCGGAGAGAAAAATAATTAAAACCAAAATCCTCGTTTTATTATTTGATAAAAATCAAATATGAAAAACCGGGAAAATCCCCAACTCTCTCCGAGGGTCCTTGAGTTGCTTAGGATTTATCGAGGATTTGCCAAAATGCAAATAAATATGCTATGCAATGATGATCTAATGTATAACATTCCAAATTGAAAATTTGGGATGTTACAAACCTACCCCCTTAAGATGAATCTCACCCTCGAGATTCGGGTTGGCTAGAAAATAGGTGAGAGTGGTTCTTCCGTAGATCTTCCTCTCGCTCCCAGGTGGCTTCATCCTCAGTATGGTGACTCCACTGGACTTTGCAAAACTTGATAACCTTACTGCGGGTGACTCGGCTGGCATACTCAAGAATCTTAACTGGTTTCTCCTCATAGGTCAAATCACTTTCCAGCTGAATCGCTTCCAGTGGCACTGTATCTCTCAGTGGTATCTCAGCCATCTCTGCGTGGCACTTCTTCAACTGGGAAACGTGAAATACATCATGAACTCCTGACAATCCTTCAGGCAATTCCAGCTTGTAGGCAACTTCTCCCATACGCTCCAAAACTCTGTATGGTCCTACAAAACGAGGCGCTAACTTTCCCTTAACTTCAAAGCGCTTCACTCCTCGAAGTGGTGATACTCGAAGATAAACTCTATCTCCGACTTCATGAACTGTCTACTTACGTTTAGAATCCGCATAACTCTTCTGCCTGGACTGGGCTACCTTGAGCCTATCGCGAATCAACCTCACTTTCTGTTCAGACTCTTTAATCAAATCTGGTCCAAACAACTGACGGTCCCCAACTTCGTCCCATAACAATGGTGTTCTACACCTCCTTCCGTACAAAGCTTCAAAAGGGGCCATCTTCAAACTGGTTTGATAATTGTTGTTGTAAGAAAACTCTGCATATGGCAAATTGTCGTCCCAACTAGATCCATAATCTAGCGCACAAGCTCTCAACATGTCTTCCAAAATCTGATTGACTCTCTCGGTCTGTCCATCTATCTGTGGGTGAAAGGCTGTACTGAATTCTAGCCTGGTTCCCAAGGTTTCATGTAACTGATTCCAAAACTTCGAGGTAAACTGGGTTCCTCGATACAATGGTCCTCGGAACTCCATGCAAACATACGATTCTGGTCATGTATATCTTTGCCAACTTAGCACTGGTGTAAGTGGTCTTCACTGGGATGAAATGAGCTACTTTCGTCAAACGGTCGACTACAACCCATATTGAGTCATAGCCTGAACGAGTCCTGGGCAATCCCGTGATAAAATCCATGCCTAGTTTATCCCACTTCCATTCGGGTATCGGCAATGGTTGTAGCAATCCTGCTGGCTTCTGATGTTCTGCCTTCACTCTCTGACATACATCACAAACTGCTACATACTCCGCAATATCCTTCTTCATACCAGTCCACCAGAAAGTATCCTTCAAATCCAAATACATCTTGGTATTTCCTGGGTGAATCGAGTACGGTGAATCATGGGCCTCTTGCAAGATCAAGTTCCCGATCTCCGGATCATTGGGCACGTAAACGCGGTCCTCAAACCATAAGGTATCGTGCTCATCCTCACGAAATCCCTTGGCTTTTCCTTTGCTCATCTTTTCCTTTATCTCGTTAATTTCCTTGTCTGTCTTCTGAGCTTCTCTGATATTTTCCATCAGGGTAGACTGAATCTCCAATGTTGCTAAATAGCCTCTTGGAACTATCTCCAAACATAGCTCGCGAAGATCCTCGGCTAACTCCTGGGGTAACTCTCCTGTCATGAGTGTGTGGACATGGCTCTTGCGGCTCAACGCATCTGCTACTACGTTAGCCTTCCCTGGGTGATAATGCAATCTCATATCATAGTCCTTAATAAGCTCCAACCATCTCCTCTGCCTGAGATTCAACTCCTTCTGCGTGAAAATGTACTTCAAACTCTTGTGATCCGTGTACACCTCACAATGGTTTCCGATGAGAAAATGTCTCCATGTCTTCAACGCATGCACTACGGCTGCTAATTCCAGATCATGTGTGGCATAATTCTTCTCATGGGGTTGTCGTGAAGCATATGACACAACTTCCTTCCTGCATAAGCACTGCTCCAAGTCCTCGACGAGAAGCGTCGCAATAAACTTCATAATCCTTGCGTTGATCTGGCAGAATCAACATTGGTGATGTAACCAATCGTTTCTTCAACTCTTGGAAACTAGCTTCACATTCCTCAGTCCAAATGAATTTGGTGTCCTTCTTCAATAACTCAGTCATGGGTTTTGCAATCTTTGAGAAATTCTCAATGAATCTCCGGTAGTATCCTGCGAGTCCAAGGAAACTCCGGATTTCTCCAACTGACGTGGGTGATTCCCAACTTGTTACTGTGTCAACTTTGACGGGGTCTACCGCTATTCCTTCTCCGGATATAACATGTCCGAGGAATCCAACTTCCTTCAGCCAAAACTCACATTTGTTGAACTTGGCGTACAACTGATGTTCTCTGAGTTTCTCAAGTACCAAACGCAAATGCTCCTTATGCTCCTCTTCATTCTTTGAGTAGATCAAAATATCATCAATGAACACTACGACGAACTTATCCAAAAACTCCATAAACACCTTGTTCATTAGGTTCATGAAATAGGCAGGTGCGTTAGTCAGACCAAATGACATAACGGTATACTCATACAGCCCATACCTGGTGGTAAAAGCCGTCTTAGGTATATCCTGCTCTCGAATCTTCAACTGGTGGTATCCTGATCGTAGATCGATCTTGGAAAATACCTTAGCTCCTTGTAAGCGGTCAAACAAATCATTAATCATCGGCAGTGGGTACTTGTTCTTGATGGTCACTTCATTCAATCCACGATAATCAACGACCATCCTTAACGATCCATCCTTCTTCTCCACTAGAAGTACAGGCGATCCCCAAGGTGACAAACTTGGCCGAATATAGCCTTTATCCAGTAACTCCTTAATCTGCTTCTTAATTTCCTCCAAATCTTTTGCGGGCATCCTGTACGGTCTCTTAGATATCGGTCCTGTGCCTGGCAAAAGTTCAATCAGAAACTCAATGTCTCTATCCGGTGGCATGCCTGGCAACTCTTCTGGAAATACATCCGGGTAATCCTTCACCACTGGTACTTCCTCCTGTACAACTCCTGATAAGGAATTCACTTGAGTCCTCTTCGGCACATGCCGGGATACATACTTAATCCTTCTTCCTTCTGGGGTGGTAAGCAAAATCGACTTACTGGCACAATCGATGTTCCCTCCATACTTTGATAACCAATCCATGCCTAATATCACATCCAATCCTTGCGATTCCAATATTATTAGGTCTGAGGGAAACACGTAGTTACCAATCCTTAATGGTAACCGATCACACCATAAACTAGCCATATACTCTGCTCCTGGCGAGGTTACTAACATGGGTGACCTAAGGGCTTGGGTTGGCAGTTTATACTTATCCACAAATCCCCTTGATATGTATGAATGCGATGCACCAGTATCAAAAAGAACGAGTGCAGTAAATGACTTAACCAAAAACTTACCTATTACTGCATCAGGCTGTGCTTCAACCTCTTCCACGCTAACATGGTTCATATGTCCTTTCTTGAAAGGGTTCGGCTTCTTCCCAGAGCTTCCATTTCCATTACCATTCTGGGCTTCAGGACATTCATTGGCATAATGTCCAGTATTTTGACATTTAAAGCAAGTGACTTGACTCAGGTCTCTCTTAACTGGGGTTGAAGGGTTGGTACGGTTCTGTCCGTTGCTTCCTCCGTTCCCATTTCCATTCTTGGAGCCATTATGGTTGTGCGAACTACCTCCTCCATGGGTATGCTGAAACTGTCCTGCCGATTTCGGGGTAAAACGTGGCTTCTGCTGGGCTCCAGAATTATACTTCCCTTGTCCATACTTCCTCTTACGGTTTTCAATCTGCTGCTGTTTCCCCTCAATCATGAGTGCTCTATCTACCAACTCCTGGTAGTTGTTGAAGGTTGCTACCATTAGCTGCATGCTCAGCTCATCATTCAGTCCTTCCAAAAACTTCTCCTGCTTGGCTGCATCTGTAGCAACGTCATCTGGTGCATAACGTGCTAACTTACTGAAATCCTCCACATACTGGCCTACGGTGCGTCCTCCTTGGCGTAGGTTGCGAAAATCACGCTTCTTCATAGCCATAGCTCCTGCTGAAACATGGGCTGTACGAAAAGCTTGCTGAAACTGGTCCCATGTGATAGTGTCAATAGGGTGTGTGGCTGTGTAATTCTCCCACCATGATGCTGCGGGTCCATCAAGCTGATGTGCGGCAAAACGCATTCTTTCCGCATCTATGCATCATGCAGTGGTCAACTCCCTTCCAACTTTGCGGAGCCAATCATCTGCAACAATCGGCTCGGTGCTGCTGGAAAACACCGGCGGATTTAGCCTCAAGAAATGGGCTAGGTGATCAACAGGTGGTGGTGGTGGGTTGTTGTTGTTGTTGCCTTGGTTCTGTACTAACACTTGCATCAGGGCATTCTGTTGCTGAATCAACTGTGTGATCTCCGGTGGGAAAACAAATCCGGTGTCGCGTCTTGGAGGCATCTGATAGGATAGAAAAGATGAGAGTTTAGAATAGAATGAGGTCTAGAGAGAAAACACTACCCATATGCTCATGAGACAAACACAATCAATATCACTCAATCAAATCAAACAAGGCATACAATCGATCTAACTAGCGTTACAAAAGTGCTCGAACTATCCTATATATATGGGGGAATACTACTACTGATATGGTGGTCTACTAGAAATTTTGATCAGTCGAAGACTCCATGATATCTGATCCAGCTTCATCAACAAAGTCATCTTCACTGGGGTCCGAGTCGGTGTCGTCGATGATGATGTAGTTATCTGGGCAAGCGCATTCATCATCTTCTCCTTTTGATACTGGATTTCCCATGAATACTCTAATCTTCTTCTCCAGGTCGTCATTCTTCCCTACTAGTGCGACGATTTCCTCCAAATAATCCTCGCGTGTAGCCTTGAGTTCTTCCTCCAACTCCTTGATCTTAGTCAATGCCTTCCTCAGATCTATCATGTCTGAGCACATCTAGTTCTCCTGGCGACGAATGTGTTGGTTTTGCTCCTGGATGAAAGCTGCAATTGATCCATCCTTCTTGGTGCTAATCATCTCCCATTGCTCGTCTCGGCGTCCACAAATCTGATAAATAGTATCCTTAAGCTTCCTGTGGTAGACTTCTCCAATGCGTCCCATAGAGATGTGGGCTGCCATGCTCTTCCCTAAACTCCAGGTTGGTGCTTCAAAAGACAACTTTACAGGCTCAGTGACTGGCGTAAACGTCCTTCCTGGAACTTGAACTTGAATCTTCCAGCTCTCCTCTTCTGGTAATGTGGCGTTGTAGGTTCCGGTGATGCTTGGTATTCCAATGTTCAAGTACTTAGTGACTTCCATCAAGTGTCGTCCAAAAGGCGTATCTTCATCTGGTTGCATGAACTTGTTTCTTGCATCCGCCATTCCTAAAAGAGTAGAAAGTGGAGAGGAGTCAAAAATGAGAAGAGAGTAGTGTTCTAGGGTTTAAGCTTAGTGGTCGTGTCCTACAGTCAGCGTGTGCTCTGATACCACCTTTTGTAGCGACCAGACCTCAAACAGTCTGTGCTGCTGTGCACCAGTGTCATCCCTGGATCAGTAATGCTGACACGCACAGTACAAATGGAGGATTTATAACAGAGTAGCAATCACACACTTATTATAACGAATATCTCAAAAGAGAATAAGTATGATAAATATGGCTTAAGGCCATCTAATACGATAACAGCGGAAGGCTTGGAAGATAAGTGAGTCCATCAACTCCAACGGCATCACTGAGTATAAGACCACGACCTAAGGCACCTTACTCGTCGTCTGAAAAGTCTGCAACATGAAACGTTGCAGCCCGAAAACGGGTCAGCACATGGAATAAGCTGGCAATGTAACACATAGAGAGTACTGAACAGAATAATAATATACTACATGCATATATGGCTGGTAGAAAGCTCTATGGTTACAGTTTTGCGAAAAGCCAGTTTTTCCCTACTTCAAAGGAATAAATTTTATTTAACTATCATGGTGGTTGTTAAACATTGAGATGGTTGACAGCATCTCAATCCCAATTAAGTATCATCATTAACCCAACAAAATTTATTAGAGTAACATGGTGATAGGTACTACCCAGATGTGAGTTTTAGTTGCCACCTTAAGTAAACCATTAATTAACAATCTCACATCTGTCGTGAATATCTCTCAAACCCAATCCACGTCTACAAGCATAGCATAGCAATATAAGCAACGTAGAAGTAACTCCCAAGGGTTTGATAATGAAACGGGTGATAGGTACTACCTCATCTACTTCCCAATTCCCATAGTTTAATTAGATCCTAACCATGCAATGTTTGAGGGTTGATCTAATGCAATAAAACTGGGTAGTAAAAGGGATATGATCAAAGTGTTACTTGCCTTGCTGATGATCCGTGAAACCTAGAGATTTGAAGTAGCAAGCGGCGCACTCCGGGTACTCTATCGCAAACAAACAAGCAAACAATAAGTACTCATCTAATGCACAAGTAAAACTCAAATAAAGATCTAACCAGAAAGTTCAACTTAGGAACTCCGGTTTGCAAAAAGATTCAACTCAAACGAAGCAACGAAAGTCAAACGGCGAAAGAAACAAGCTTCCTTTACTAATCTGGATCTAAGTCAAATTTTACAGTAGCAAAAACTTGTTTGAGTAGGTTAAACGGAAAGAGAATTTCGAGATGAAACTCTAGGCGCTTGAATCGCCTGATTCCGATAAACAAGCGAAAAGTTAAACCAGAACGAAAATCTGATCAGAAATCGCGATCTGGAATAATTGCGGAAAATCCGACGAAAAAGAAAACTGACGAACAGTGAAACGAACGGACGTTTGTTAACAGTGTCAACCAACGAACGGATTGGTGAACGTTCACTAAGTAATAAAACCGAAAAAAATAAACCGATCTATAAAAAAAACTAGGGTTTAGAGAGAAACAAAAAAAAACCGGAGCGTTTTTTTTAGAAACCGGACACGGCGATGGCGTTCGGCTACCTTGGTGAGCTGCTCCGGCGGGGCTTCCGGCGGGTCGGGCAAGGGGCGGCGGGGCTCGAGCGTCGACGGGAGGCGTCGGGCGGCGGCATACGGGCTCCGGGGCG
>NC_057814.1:388018855-388173100 GCF_018294505.1 Triticum aestivum | reverse complement strand
CGGCGGCGGCGGCCTCGAGCCGGACTCGTCGGCGGCGGGAGCCGTGCTCGGGAGGGAGACGGGGCGCGGGGCAGGCTGGGCCGTCGGCTGGGCTTCGGCCCAGTCGGCGCGCTCGGCGTTTTTTTTAATTCGCCGAATCAAAAAAAATCGCAGAAAAATAAATAAAAATCCAAAAATGCTAAATCAAAATTTTCCCGTCTAATTAAAATAATTAGAATGAGATGAACATTTCCTTGGCCCAAAAATGCAGTTTTGAAAACGTGCACTTTTTTTAATGCAATTAAAATAGCAAATAAAAATCCGAATAAAATCCAATATTGGATTTTAATATTTTTACCTCCAATATTTCAGTTATTTTGGAGAAGTGATATTTTCTCCTCTCATTTATTTTAATACGAAATATTTTTCGAAGAGAAAAATAATTAAAACCAAAATCCTCGTTTTATTATTTGATAAAAATCAAATATGAAAAACCGGGAAAATCCCCAACTCTCTCCGAGGGTCCTTGAGTTGCTTAGGATTTATCGAGGATTTGCCAAAATGCAAATAAATATGCTATGCAATGATGATCTAATGTATAACATTCCAAATTGAAAATTTGGGATGTTACATCGGGGATATACATATGACCTGCGGCTGGACCTGGACGAGTAGAGCAGGAGATACCAGATCGATCTACGGATCACGGGGCGTGCCCTGACACGTGACGACGGCTATCTAGCCGGTCGCGACAAGCATAATCACGCCCGGGCCAAAAACCGCAGACGGACTCCATCTGAACTACGTCGTGACGTGGCCCGATATAGAGGCGCCGCACACCCCCTCTGCTTCGCTGATGAAGTAATGGAGCACGAATTCCCAGAAGGGTTTAAACCCGTGAACATCGAAATCATATGATGGGACAATAGACCCTGCGGTATGGATCGAAGATTTCCTTCTCCATATTCATATGGCCCGCGGTGATGATCTTCACGCCATCAAATACCTCCCACTAAAACTCAAGGGACCAGCTCGGCACTGGTTGAACAGCCTGCCTGAAAACTCCATTGGCAGCTGGGAGGACCTGGAAGACGCCTTCCGCGATAACTTCCAAGGTACATACGTCCGACCTCCAGATGGCGATGACCTAAGTCACATAGTTCAACAACCCGGAGAGTCACCCAGGAAATTCTGGACTAGGTTCTTGACTAAAAAGAACCAGATCATCGACTGTCCGGATGCCGAAGCCGTAGCGGCCTTTAAACACAATATCTGCAACGAATGGCTCGCCCGACACCTCGGCCAGGAAAGGCCGAAGTCCATGGCAGCCCTCACGGCACTCATGACCCGCTTTTGCATGGGCGAAGATAGCTGGCTAGCCCGTAGCAATAACAATGCAAGCGAACCTGGCACCTCTAAAGCCAGAAATAGCAACGGCAAGCCCCGACGCAACAAACACAAGCGTCGAAACAATGGTAATAATACCGATGACACGGCGGTCAACGCCGGATTCAGTGGCTCCAAGTCCAGCCAGTGGAAGAAGCCATTCAAGAGGAACAACCCGGGCTCATCCATCTTGGACCGCATACTCGATCATCCATGCCAGATACACGGCACCCCCGATAAACCAACCAATCACACCAACAGAAGCTGTTGGGTTTTTAAATAGGCCGGCAAGTTAAATGCTGAGAACAAGGAGAAGGGGTCGCAAAGCGAGGACGAGGACGAGGAGCCCCGCCAACCGAACACAGGGGGACAGAATAAGTTTCCCCCTTAGGTCAAAATGGTGAACATGATATATGCTACCGATATCCCCAAGAGGGAGCGCAAGCGCGCGCTCAGGGGCGTCTATGCGATAGAGCCAGTCGCCCCAAAATTTAATCAATGGTCGTCATGCCCGATCACCTTCGTCACAGGGACCATCCGGCTAGTATCCGTCATGGCGGTTCAGCCGCACTGGTCCTCGACCCAATAATTGATAGATTCCACCTCACGCGAGTCCTCATGGACGGTGGCAGCAGCCTCAATCTGCTCTATCAGGATACGGTGCGCAAAATGGGCATCGATCCATCAAGGATCAAGCCCACCAAAACTACCTTTAAAGGAGTTATACCAGGTGTAGAGGCCCGCTACATGGGCTCAATCACATTGGAGGTCGTCTTCGGATCCCCGGACAACTTCCGAAGCGAAGAGTTGATCTTCGACATCGTCCCCTTCCGTAGTGGCTATCACGCACTGCTCGAACGAACCACATTCGCTCGATTCAATGTGGTGCCACACTATGCTTATCTCAAGCTCAAGATGCCCGGACCACACAGCATCATAACAGCCAATGGAAACACGGAGCCCTCCCTCCATACCAAGGAGCACACCGCGGCCCTGGCAACGGAAGTACAGAGCGGCCTTTTAAGGCAGAATTTTAATTCAGCGGCCAAGCTCCCGGACACTGTGAAACGAGTCTGGACTACTCTACAGCATGATAATCCGGCTCATCAGGAGCTAGACTAGCAATTCAACCTTTGTCTTAGTCCCGACCAAGTGGCGGCATACGTACCGTGCGTACATAACTACGCACTGAAAATACCATGGGCAGAGACGGAGGCATAACCAGACTGCGGTCCACAATACGACTCGACCTTCCCCGGACACATATACTTTCACTTTCTTTTTTATCCTTTTCAGGTCTCTTTTCCACAGGCCCCTCGTGGCGGCCTACTCAGCGGTCCTTTCGAAGGACGGATACACCAAGGCGGCAAGTAGCACCGACGCGTGGGGGGATTACTAGATGTCTTTCTCGACGGTCATTCTACCTGTTTTCAGGACCCACACGCAAGCTCCCCCTTGATCTTGGCATGTCAAATAGCCCGGGTGCTTATCGCACTATTTGTACAAATACGCTTTGACGTATTAATCTAATTATAATGAAAACAGTTTGTGGCCCAACTTACGTGGCATTGTGCTTACTACTTCATTTTTTCGCTATTCTTATCGATTGCACCCGTACACCTTGGTACGTCTTAAATTGGCCAGGGGCTTCACTGCACTCCATACTATGGCAACAAAGTCTGAACACTTTTACAGTACAGTTCGGCACCTCGAATTTTAGCATTATATGCATTGGCTCCGAATCATGTCTCTGGTCAATAGTTGGGTTGCCCGGCTCCTGTGCTTACTACCTTACGTTCCGCTCTATCGGCTAGGGTAGTAAAGGGAGAACTACTGCGCTTGTGTTTTTGGTTTATCCGAGCAAACACCTCAGTAGAGAAAGCCGAAAACTGACTGTCATGATGTGGCGAGGGCTGGTCAGCTATTCGGAGGTTCAAAATCTTTTGCGATTTTCCTGCCTTACGCAACGGATTGGCCTTCATCCGATCAGGTGTTTTTAGCACCCTAGTCCGGATTAAATACCAGCTAGGGGCTGCGCCTATATTTCTATTGTCAAACTCCTATGGCTAAGTGAGGGTGATAAAGCCACATAGTCCGATTGCCTGGTTCGTTGCGCTAAACACCTCCTTCAAGGACCAAATTTTTGGATAAAGAGTGTTTAGATTCATCCCGAACACCCCCGTACTACCTACATGGGGGCTGAAGCCGACGACTGGCCAACTCTCAGTTTTAACAAAACGGCCGCCAGGAGGTAACATCTTAAAATAACAAGCATTATATTACATAACGGCTCTGTTTCATAATACAGGAAGGGATAATATGAATGACTTCATTCAAAGATAATGTCTTTTGAACACTGCCCCTCTACAATACGGGATCCTATCAGGACATCTTCAAAATACCGCTCGGGCGTGCGGTGCTCCTTGCCCGCGGGCGGTCCCTCGGTCGCGAGCTTGATGGCGTCCATCTTCGCCCATTGTATATTGACGCGGCGAAGGACATCCGTGCACCTTCGATGCAGACCGATCGCTTGATGGCATCCAACCGAGGGCAGGCATTGACCAGCCGCTTCACGAGCCCGAAGTAGCTGCTGGGTATGCCTTCGGCAGGCCATAGCCGGATTATCAAATCCTTCATGGCTAGTTCGGCCACCCAATGCAGTTCGACCTGCTATTTTAGCTGATCGCTAAAGGGCACCGGATGCTCTGGCGCAAGGTATTGTGACCAGAACAGCTTCTCCGTCGAGCTCCCCTCTTCGGCTCGGAAGAACTCCGCAGCATCGGAAACACTTCATGGAAGATCCGCAAACGCCCCTAGAGAACTCCAAATCTGGGTCAGTAAGAGGTACCTTCTCTTCACATACTTGCTTTGCATAATAAAAGCCTTACCTGCCGCGATTTTCCTGGCCTCCTGGATTTCCTAGAGGGCGCCTTGGGCTTCGACCTGGGCATCTTGCGTGCTTTGGCAGGCCGTGGCAAGTTCAGACTTTTGATCCGCAATGTTGCGCTCCAAGGACTCGCATTTCTTCACGGCGTCCTGGAGCTCTTGCTGGACCTCATCGACCCTGGCCTCGTGCTTTTCGCGGGCAGCTTGTTCCTTGGCCGCTCTCTCCTCGGCCTCAGCCAGCGCCTTCTTGAGGGTCTCCACCTCGGTCGCCGCTCCTACAGATATCACGGCACTTTGATTAACACAAACAATTCATATCTCTCTATATATCTGAGCAGGTCATTAAATACCTTGCTTATCCTCCAACTGCTTTCTTGCTTGGCCGAGCTCCTCCTCGGCCCGCTCCAGCCTCTGCTTCAGTCCGGAGACTTCGGCAACTTGGGAAGTCGCGGCCAGCAGCGACGCCTGCTTATTCACATAGACATGTATGGTTAGTCTCCTACGAAAGTTATTTGATCCTCTGTCCGGCTTTTCTTTTCGAATACTAGACAGAGTCTCAGGGGCTACTGTCTATACCGTGAAATTCTCCTCAAATTGCACTGCTCACCTCAAAGCCTGTTAGAAGGCTAGTGCAGGCTTCAGTCAGTCCGCTCTTAACGGGCTGAACCCTCTCAACCACCGTACCCATAAGGATACGATGTTCCTCAACAATGGAAGCACCTCATAGCGCTTCTAGCAGATTATCCGGTGCCTCTGGATGGACAGAGGTCACTGGCGGAATAGGCGCACCTCCTCCTTTCGAAGGAGGTTGCTTGCCTGATTCCAGAGCCGTGTAGGTCTCCGGAATAGTATTCGGCTGGGGGCCGGATTGGATATGGCCCCCCATCGCCAGTCTCCATGGGGATTTTCTCCCCCATGCGTTCGGCGGCCAAGGGATCACCCTCAGGCGCCACTCAAACGGCCTCCTGAACCTCTCCCTAGCCTAGGAAGGTCCTTTGGGACAGCACCTCGGCGTCGCCCTTGGCTGTGGGAGAGTAAGCCGCCGGCGGCGACTCGCTGGCCATCGCCTTCGAATCCAGCGAACCCCCCGATGAGGATCGCTGGGAGCTGTCGTGGGCCGGGCTACAGTGCATGATTTAACATGTTAAAACCATGGAATAAAGGAGCTGGATATATGTGTGCGTCTTTGAGTACTTACGGTTCGGCCAGGGGCTTATCCCTGTGGCGCCACTCGGAGCTGCTATCAGTGTCCCCCGCGGGTTATCCGCAAGGGAAACCTTCCCCTTCTTGGACGCCTCTACCTCCAGCTGCGTGGAGGCCGTCCTTTTCTTCCTTACCCCCTCGGGGAGAGTTGCTTTCTTCCTCCTCCTCCTCCTCGTCATCAGTGGCAGGTGGAGAGTGGGTTTCGGCGTCTTCGGACGTCATGTCCGAAGTGCCCTTATGGCGGAGGCCACCTCTGGTCCCCTTGGCCTTCTTCTTGGCCTTCTTCTCCGGAACCTGATAGGGCGCCGGAACCAGCATCTTCGTTAGAAGCGGGATAGCTGGGTTTTCGGGCAGTGGAGCTGGACACTGAATCTGCTCCGCCTTCCTTGTCCAGCCCTGAAAGAACAAATAGTGAGGCTTAGATATCTTCCTTCAGTATACCAGTAAAGGGGCCACCTTGAAATATGAAAAACTTACCGGACTGGCGGGATGGGCCAGGTCATGCCCACGGTCCTCGATCGTCTTCGGGCATGACTTGTTGGACTTGAAAAGCACCTTCCAGATGTCTTCGTGCGTTGTGCCGAAGAACTGTAGCAAGGTCTGGTGCTTAGCCGGATCGAACTCCCACAAATGGCAAGTCCGACTTTGGCATGGAAGGATCCGGCGAACTAGCATCACCTGGATCACATTGACAAGCTTGATGTTCTTGTCTACCATGCTCCGGATGCACGTCTGGAGCGCTGTCAGCTCCTCCTACGAAGACCAGTCCAGGCCCTTCTCTAGCCAGGAGGTCAGCCGCATCGGGGCTCCGGACTGGAATTCGGGAGCCACGGCCCAGGTGGCTTCGTGAGGCTCTGTGACGTAGAACCACTGCTGTTACCACCCTTTTACGGTCTCCACGAAGTTACATTTGGGCCATGTGACGTTGGACATCTTGCTCACCAATGCGCCGCCGCACTCCACATGCTGGCCACCCACCACCTTCGGCTTCACATTGAAGATCTTTAGCCATAATCCGAAATGGGGTGGGATGCGAAGGAAGGCCTCGCACACGACAATGAATGCCGAGATGTTGAGGAAGGAGTTGGGGGCCAGATCGTGGAAATCCACCCCATAGTAGAACATGAGTCCGCGAACAAATGGGTGAAGAGGGAATCCCAATCCGCGGACGAAGTGGGGGATGAATACCACCCTCTCATGGGGCTCCGGGGTGGGGATGATCTGCCCCTGGGCTAGAAGCCGGTGGGCGATTTCCGGGGCTAAGTACCCGGCCTCCTGGAGCTTGGTGATGTCCTTCTCCTTGATGGAGGAAACCATCCACTTGCCCTGCGCTCCAGATCCGGACATGGCTGCAGTGCTTTCTTGAGGCGGAAAGGATGAGAACTTGGGCGCTAGAGCTCAAGATTGGGTAGGCAGAGAGAGAGAGAGAAGGCGTGGGTGGAAAAGGGTGAACCCTTATCTCCTTATAAAGGCAGCGAATATGTAGCGCCTCCCCACTCGCCTTAAAACTCGCTTATTTCCCAAGGGCCGTATAGACGATTTGGATTACCCACGCCCGTATTGATGAGAATACCGCCAATAAAACCGCATCTCGAAATATGGAGTGGGAGGCTAAAAAACGGTTCGAAATAATGACCGGGCAGGGACGTGATGTCACACTACAAAAAGTTGTCAGCAGATTGGACTCGTGAAATGTTATACTCTCTGCGGTTGTGTGGTACTTGTTTTGCAGAGCCGGACACGTTTTCGGTGTTTGAAGGATGCATTGGAGTATTTGGAAAAGGAACCCGCCTTGCAATGCCGAAGACAATCTGCACGCTGGACACCTCGTCATTGAAGCCTGGTTCAGGGGCTACTGAGGGAGTCCTGGATTAAGGGGTCCTCAGGCGTCCGACCTATTGTACATGGGCCGGACTATTGGGCCATGAAGATACAAGACAGAAGACTCTCTCCCGTGTCCGGATAGGACTCTCCTTGGCGTGGATGGCAAGCTTGGCTTTCGGATATGAAGATTCCTTTCTCTGTAACCAACTTTGTACAATCCTAGTCCCCTCCGTGTCCATATAAACCGGAGGGGTTAGTCCGTAGAGGCAGTCATAATCATAATCATACAAGCTAGACTTCTACGGTTTTAGCCATTACGATCTCGTGGTAGATCAACTCTTGTAATACTCATATTCACCAAGATCAATCAAGCAGGAAGTAGGGTATTACCTCCATAGAGAGGGCCCAAACCTGGATAAACATCGTGTCCCCTGTCTCCTGTTACCATCAACCTTAGACGCACATTTTGGGACCCCCTACCTGAGATCCGCCGATTTTGACACCGACAACCGTCCACAACTCTTTGTGTTCTACTCGTGCATATCATCTACGCATAAACCTAGCTCGGATGCCACTGTTGGGAAACGTTGCATGGAAAACAAAAAAAATTCTATGCACACGCAAGATCTATCAAGGAGATGCATAGCAACAAGAGGGAGAGTGTGTCTATGTACCCTCGTAGACCGTAAGCGGAAGCATTTATTAACGTGGTTTATGTAGTCAAACTTCTTCGCGCTCCAACCGATCAAGTACCGAACGTAAGACACCTCCGTGTTCAGCACACGTTCAGCTCGGTGACGTCCTCGCCTTCTTGATCTAGCAAGACAGCAAAGTAGTGGATGAGTTCCGGCAGCACGACGGTGTGATGAAGGTGATGGTGAAGTTATCTCCGCAGGGCTTCGCCTAAGCACTACGAAAATATGACCGAGGGTGTAAACGACGAAGGGGAGCGCCGCACATGGCTAAGCAGTTGTCATGGTTATGTGTGGCGCCCCCTTCCCACATATATATAGGTGGGGGGAGGAGGGAGCAGCCAGGGGGCGCCCCCAAGTAGGCCGAATCCTACTTGGGATCCTTCCCAAGTGGCGCCCCCTACCATATTTGCCGGAGGGGGAAAGGAAAGGGGGGAGAGGGAAGGAAGGGGGAGGCCGAACCCCCCTTTCCTTTCTCCCACTTTGCCGTCTGCCATAGGGGGTGCGCCAGCCCCTTGTGGGCTGGTGTGCTCCCCTCTAATGGCCCAATAGGCCCATTACCCTCTCGGGGGTGTCCGGTACCCACTCCGGTATTCCAATGACTACCCGGTACACTCTGAAACACTTCTAGAGTCCGAATACCATCGTCCTATATATCAATATTTACCTTCGGACCATTCCAGAGCTCCTCGTCATGTCCGTGATCTCATCCAGGACTCCGAACAACATTCGGTCACCAAATCATATAACTAACACTATATCATCAACAAACGTGAAGCGTGCGGACCCTACTGGTTCGAGAACTAGGTTGACATGACCGAGACAAATCTTCGGTCAATAACCAATAGCGGAACCTCGATGCCCATATTGTCTCCTACATATGCTACGAAGATCTTTATCAGTCGAACCTTATGACAACATATGTAATTCCCTTTGTCCATTGGTATGTTACTTGCCCTAGATTGTATCGTCGGTATCTTCATACCTAGTTCAATCTCGTTACCGGCAAGTCTCTTTACTCGTTCTGTAATACATCATCTTGCAACTAACTCCTTAGTCAATTTGCTTGCAAGGCTTCTTATGATGTGTATTATTGAGAGGGCCCAGAGATACCTCTCCGATACTCGGAGTGACAAATCCTAATCTCGATCTATGCTAACTCAACAAACACCTCCGGAGATACCTGTAGAGCATATTTATGACCACCTAGTTATGTTGTGACGTTTGATAGCACACAAGGTATTCCTCCGGTATCCGGGAGTTGCATAATCTCATAGTCGAAGGAATATGTATTTGACTTTAAGAAAGCAATAGTAATAAACTAAACGATCAATATGCTAAGCTAACGGATGGGTCTTGTCCATCACATCATTCTCCTAATGATGTGATCCCATTATCAAATGACAACACATGACTATGGTTAGGAAACCTTAACCATCTTTGATCAAGGAGCTAGTCTAGTAGAGGCTTACTAGGGACACGATATTTGTTTATATATTCACACATGTATTAAAGTTTTCAATCAACGCAATTCTAGCATGAATAATAAACCTTTATCATGAGTAAGAAAATATAAAATAACAAATTTATTTTTTGCCTCTAGGGAATATTTACTTCACACCATGCTGGTATCAGATAGTCCATGCTTGATTTATTGAATGCTCATTGCACTTCACTTATATCTTCTGAGTATGGCTTTATAGAATGCTTCATGTGCTTCACTTATATCATTTGAAGTTTGGATTGCCTGTTTCTCTATATATGGAACCGTTATTTGTAGAATGTCTTTTGCTTCACTTATATTTATTAGAGCATGGTCTTTCGTAGAAAGAATTAAACTATCATGCTTCACTTATATCTATGTAGAGAGTCAACGGGAATTGGTCATTCACATTGTTAGTCATAAAAATCCTACATAAAACTTGTGGATCACTGAATATGATATGTTTGATTCCTTGCAATAGTTTTGCGATATAGAGATGATAATATCTGGGAAGTACTAGTGGATGATTGTGGTTAGTAAGAATATTGGTGTTAAGGTTTGTGATTCCCGAAGCATGCACGTATAGTCTCTCGTTATGCTAAGAAGTTGGAGCATGATTTTGTAACATCCCAAATTTTCAATTTGGAATGTTATACATAGATCATCATTGCATATCATGTTTTGTTGCATTTTGATAAATCCTCGATAAATCCTAAGCAACTCAAGGACCCTCGGAGAGAGAGTTGGGGATTTTCTCGAATTTTCAAATTTGATTTTCAAACGAGGATTGTGGTTTTAATTATTTTTCTCTCTGGAAAAATATTTCATTTTAAATAAACGAGAGGAGAAAATATGACTTCTCCAAAACAATTGAAATACTGGAGGAAAAATGTTAAAATCATTATTTGGAATTTATTTGGATTTTATTTGCAATTTTTATTGCATTAAAAATATTGCATGTTTTCAAAATATTTATTTTGGATTATAAAAATATTCACCCTATTCTAGATTTTCTAACTAGACGGGGAAAATTTATTTCATATTTTTCTGATTTTTATTTATTTTTCTACGTATTATTTTCCGCGGAACTTATTTTTTTTTAAAAAATATGCCCGCGCGCCGACTGGGCCAAAGGCCCAGCCGACGGCCCGCCCGCGTCCTCACCTCGAGCCGCCGCCGCCGCCCCTCATCTCGCCGAGCGCCGCCGCCCGCACTTGCCCTAGATCGGTTTTTTTCGGTTTTATTATTTTGCGAGCGATTCACCGAACCGTTCGTTCTAACGAACGCGTTCGTCGGTTTTTCTCTGTTAACGAACGTCCGTTATTTAACCATTCGTCCGTTTTTCTTTTTCGTCGGATTTTTCTGCGATTATCTCAGATTCGATTTCTGATCGAATCTTCGATTCTGTTTAACTTCTCGCTCGTTTATCGGAATCAGGCGATTCAAGCGCCCAGAGTTTCGTCTCGAAATTTTCTTTCCGTTTAACTTACTCAAACAAGTTTTTGCTACAGTAAAATTTGACCTAGATCCAGATTAGCAAACGAAGTTTCTTTCTTTCGCCGTTTGACTTTCGTTGCTTCTTTCGAGTTGATTCTTTTTGCAAACCGGAGTTCTTAAGTTGAACTTTCTGGTTAGATCTTTCATTCGAGTTTTACCTGTGCATTAGATGAGTTCTGATTGTATGCTTGTTTGTTTGCGATAGAGTACCCGGAGTGTGCCGCTTGTTACTTCGAATCGCTAGGTTTTGCGGATCACCAGCAAGGCAAGTAACACTTTGATCATATCCCTTTCATACCCAGTTTTTATGCATTAGATTCAACCCTCAAACACTTGCATGATTAGGATCTAATTAAACTGTGGGTATTGGGAAGTAGATGAGGTAGAACCTATTACCTGTTCTCTATTCAAACCCTTGGGAGTTACTTCTACGTTGCTTTTACCATTGCCATGCTATGCTCGTAGACGTGGATTGGGTTTGAGTGAAATTCATGACAGATGTGAGATTGTTAATTAATGGTTTACTTAAGGTGGCAACTTAAACTCACATCTGGGTGGATTGAGGTACCTGGGTATTCCAGGATTGCCTGTTTTCTTTTGGACCGCCACCCAGGTTCAAAGGGATCATGAGATTATTCATGCTAGAAACTTCCGTGTGCAGCCGCAAGCTATTATGGGCTCTAGCATAGTTGACTAAGTTGTGTGAACTCTTACAGTGG
The DNA here is from genome assembly GCF_018294505.1 of Triticum aestivum. NCBI lineage: Eukaryota > Viridiplantae > Streptophyta > Magnoliopsida > Poales > Poaceae > Triticum > Triticum aestivum. The sequence continues at coordinate 388,161,431 of NC_057814.1, read as the reverse complement.
TAGACTAGCAGATGTAGGGGAAAGTAGGTGTAACTGTCTACCCATACGTAAGGTGCAAACACTTCTGAAAGACTGTGTCTTGGTCATCCGTTACTCAAACACCATGTAGTGCGAGTAATCCAACGGAGGAGATCAAGTCTTGTGGGGAAAAGTGCACAAACCTCTGCAGAGTGTATAAACTAATCATGGTTAGCCGTGTCCCCGGTTATGGACAACTTGAGTATCTAGTACTTGGATTATCATGTGAATCTCAACACTATGTTACCTCTAATTAATTTTGTTGGGTTATTGATGACTTTTTAATTGGGATTGAGATGCTGTCAACCATCTCAATGTTTCACAACCACCATGACAGTTAAATAAAATTTATTCCTTTGAAGTAGGATAAAATTGGCTTTTCGCAAAACTGTAACCATAGAGCTTTCCACCAGCCATATATGCATGCAGTATAGCATTATTTTGTTCATTATTCTCTATGTGTTACTTTGCCAGCATATTCTATGTGCTGACCCGTTTTCGGGCTGCAACGTTTCATGTTGCAGACTTTTCAGACGACGAGTAAGATGCCCTAGGTCGTGGTCTTATACTTGGTGATGCCGCTGGAGTTGATGGACTCACTTATCTTCCAAGTCTTCCGCTGTTATCGTTATTAGATGGCCTTAAGCCATGCTTATCATACTTAATCTCTTTGGATATATTCGATGTAATAAGTGTGTGATTGCTACTCTGTTATAAATCCTCCATTTGTACTGTGCGTGTCGGCATTACTGATCCAGGGATGACACTGGTGCACAGCAGCACAGGCCATTTGAGGTCTGGTCGCTACAAAGTTGGTATTAGAGCACACGCTGACTATAGGACACGACCACTAAGCTTAAGCCCTAGAAAGCTTCTCTCTTCTCATTTCTGACCCCTCTCCACTTTCTACTCTTTTAGGAATGGCGAATGCAAGGAGCAAGTTCATGCAACCAGATGAAGACACGCCGTTTGGACGACATTTGAAGGAAGTCACCAAGTACTTGAACATAGGAATACCAAGCGTCACCGGAACCTACAACGCCACATTACCTGAAGAGGAGAGCTGGGAGATTCAAGTTATCATTCCAGGAAGGATGTTTAGTGCCATGAGATTGGTTTTCGAAGCACCAACTTGGAGTTTAGGGAAGAGCATGGCCGCACACATCGCCATGGGACGCATCGGAGAAGTCTACCACCAGGAGCTTAAGGATACAATTTATCAGATTTGTGGACGTCGAGACGCGCAATGGGAGATGATCAGAACCAAGAAGGATGGATCAATTGCAGCTTTCATCCAGGAGCAGAACCAACATATTCGACGCCAGGAGAATCAAATGTGCACGGACAAGGAAGAATTGAAGAAGGCATTCACGAAGATCAAGGAACTCCAAGAAGAACTCAAGACTACACGCGAAGATTACTTGGAGGAAATCAACGCACTAGTAGGGAAGATTGACGACCTGGACAATAAGATTGGAGCATTCGTGGGAAATCCAGTGCCAAAAGCAGAAGTCGACGAATGCACTTGTCCGGATAACTACATCATCATCGACGACACCGACTCGGAACCAAGTGAAGACGAATGAATTGATGAAGCTGGAGCAGACATCATGGAGTCTTCAACGGATCAGAATTTTTAGTAGACCACCATATCAGTAGTAGTTTTCCCCCATTTAATAGTATAGTTCAAGCACTTTGTAACGCTAGTTAGATCGATTGTTTTGCCTTGTTTGTATTGATTGAGTGATATTGATTGGATTTGTCTCATGAGCATATGGGTAGTGTTTTCTCTCTAGACCTCATTCTGTTCTTAATTCTCATCTTTTCTAAACCTATCCGATGCCTCCGAGACGCGACACCGGATTTGTTTTCCCGCCAGAAATCACCCAGTTGATTCAGCAACAGAATGCCCTGATGCAAGTGTTAGTTCACGACCAAGGCAACAACAACAACAACAACAACCCACCGCCACCACCACCTGTTGATCACTTCGCCCGTTTCTTAAGGCTAAACCCGCCGGTGTTTTCCAGTAGCACCGAGCCGATTGTTGCAGATGATTGGCTCCGCAAAGTTGGAAGGGAGTTGACCACTGCAGGATGCACAGATGCGGAAAGAGTGCATTTTGCCGCACATCAGCTTGATGGACCCGCAGCATCATGGTGGGAGAATTACACAGCCACGCACCCTATTGACACTGTCACATGGGACCAGTTTCAGCAAGCTTTCCGTACAGCTCATGTTTCAGCAGGAGCTATGGCTATGAAGAAGCGTGAGTTTCGCAACCTACGCCAAGGAGGACGCACCGTAGGCCAGTATGTGGAGGAATTCAGTAAGTTAGCACGTTATGCACCAGATGACGTTGCTACAGATGCTGCCAAGCAGGAGAAGTTTTTGGAAGGACTAAATGATGAACTGAGTATGCAATTGATGGTAGCAACCTTCAACAACTACCAGGAGTTGGTAGATAGAGCTCTCATGATTGAAAGGAAGCAACAGCAGATTGAAAACCGTAAGAGGAAGTATGGACAAGGGAAGTACAACTCAGGAGCTCAGCAGAAGCCTCGATTTACCCCGAAGCCGGGAGGACAGTTTCAGCATACCCATGGAGGAGGTAGTTCGCACAACCATAATGGCTCTAAAAATGGTAATGGGAATGGAGGAAGCAACGGACAGAACTGCACCAACCCATCTACCCCAGCCAAGAGGGACCTAAGCCAAGTCACTTGTTTTAAGTGCCAGAAGAATGGACATTATGCCAATGAATGTCCTGAAGCCCAAAATGGAAATGGCAATGGAAGCTCTGGGAAGAAGCCGAACCCGTTCAACAAAGGGCATGTGAACCACGTGAGCGTGGAGGAGGTTGAAGCTCAGCCTGATGCAGTAATAGGTAAGTTTTTGGTTAAGTCATTTACTGCAACCGTTCTTTTCGATACTGGTGCATCGCATTCATACATATCAAGGGGATTCGTGAATAAGTTTAAGATGTCCACCAAAGTTCTTAGAAACCCTATGTTAGTAACCTCGCCAGGAGCAGAGTATATGGCCACCCAAGGATGTTTTCAGATACCATTGGCCATTGGTAGGCATGTTTTCCCCTCAGACCTCATTGTTTTGGAATCGCAAGGTTTGAATGTGATTTTGGGAATGGATTGACTATCGTTGTATGGAGGAAACATCGATTGTGCCAGCAAGACGATTTTGCTTACCACCCCGGAAGGAAAAAGGATCAAGTATGTATCTCGGCATATGCCGAAGAGGACTCAGGTAAATTCCTTATCAGGAGTTGTACAGGAGGAAGTACCAGTGGTGAAGGATTATCCGGATGTATTTCCAGAAGAGTTGCCAGGCATGCCACCGGATAGAGACATTGAGTTCTTGATTGAACTTTTGCCAGGCACAGGGCCAATATCTAAGAGACCGTACAGGATGCCCGCAAAGGATTTGGAGGAAATTAAGAAGCAGATCAAGGAGTTACTAGATAAAGGCTATATTCGCCCAAGTTCGTCACCTTGGGGATCACCAGTACTTCTAGTGGAGAAGAAAGATGGATCGCTAAGGATGGTTGTTGATTACCGAGGATTGAATGAAGTGACCATCAAAAACAAGTACCCACTGCCGATGATCAATGATTTGTTTGACCGCCTGCAAGGAGCTAAAGTATTTTCCAAGATCGATCTACGATCAGGATACCATCAGTTAAAGATTCGAGAGCAGGATATACCTAAGACGGCATTTACCACCAGATATGGATTGTATGAGTATACCGTTATGTCATTTGGACTGACTAACGCACCTGCCTATTTCATGAACCTGATGAACAAAGTGTTTATGGAGTTTTTGGATAAGTTCGTCGTGGTGTTCATTGATGATATTTTAATCTTTTCCAAGGATGAAGAAGAGCATGAGGAGCATTTACGATTGGTACTTGAGAAGCTCAGAGAACATCAGTTATATGCCAAGTTCAGCAAATGTGAGTTTTGGTTGCAGGAAGTTGGATTCCTTGGACATGTTATTTCTGGAGAAGGAATAGCAGTAGACCCTGCCAAGGTTGACACAGTGACAAGTTGGGAATCACCCACGACAGTTGGAGAAATCCGGAGTTTTCTTGGACTTGCAGGATACTACCGGAGATTCATCGAGAATTTCTCAAGGATTGCTAAGCCCATGACTGAGCTATTGAAGAAGGACACCAAATTCAATTGGACTGAGGAATGTGAAGCTAGTTTCCAAGAGTTGAAGAAACGATTGGTTACATCACCAGTGTTGATTCTGCCAGATCAACGCAAGGACTATGAAGTTTATTGCGACGCTTCACGTCGAGGACTTGGAGCAGTGCTTATGCAGGAAGGAAGAGTTGTGTCGTATGCTTCACGACAACTTAAACCCCATGAGAAGAATTATGCTACGCATGATTTGGAATTAGCAGCCGTGGTGCATGCATTGAAGACATGGAGACATTTTCTCATCGGAAACCATTGTGAGGTGTACACGGATCACAAGAGTTTGAAGTACATTTTCACGCTGAAGGAGTTAAATCTCAGACAGAGGAGATGGTTGGAGCTCATCAAGGATTATGATATGAGATTGCATTATGACCCTGGAAAGGCTAACGTAGTAGCAGACGCGTTGAGCCGCAAGAGTCATGTCAACACCCTCATGACAGGAGAGTTACCTCAGGAGTTAGCCGAGGACCTTCGCGAGCTATGTTTGGAGATAGTCCCAAGAGGCTATTTAGCGACATTGGAGATTCAGTCTACCTTGATGGAAAGGATCAGAGAAGCTCAGAAGACAGACAAGGAGATTGAGGAGATAAAGGAGAAGATGAGCAAAGGAAAAGCCAAGGGATTTCATGAGGATGAGCACGATACCTTATGGTTCGAGGACCGCGTATATGTGCCAAATGATCCGGAGATCAGGAAGTTGATTTTGCAAGAAGCTCATGATTCACCATACTCGATTCACCCAGGGAATACCAAGATGTATTTGGATTTGAAGAATACTTTCTGGTGGACCGGAATGAAGAAGGATATTGCGGAGTATGTAGCAGTTTGTGATGTATGTCAGAGAGTGAAGGCAGAGCATCAGAAGCCAGCAGGATTGCTACAACCATTGCCGATACCCGAATGGAAGTGGGATAAAATAGGCATGGATTTTATCACAGGATTACCCAGGACTCGTTCAGGCTATGACTCAATATGGGTTGTAGTCGACCGTTTGACGAAAGTGGCTCATTTCATTCCAGTAAAGACCACTTACACCAGTGCTAAGTTGGCAAAGATATACATGACCAGGATCGTATGTTTGCATGGAGTTCCGAGGACCATTGTATCAGACAGAGGAACCCAATTTACCTCGAAGTTTTGGAAGCAGTTACATGAAACGTTGGGAACCAGGTTGGAATTTAGTACAGCATTTCACCCGCAGATAGATGGACAGACCGAAAGAGTCAACCAGATTTTGGAGGACATGTTGAGAGCTTGTGCACTAGATTATGGATCTAGTTGGGACGACAACTTGCCATATGCGGAGTTTTCGTATAACAACAGTTATCAAACCAGTTTGAAGATGGCCCCTTTCGAAGCTTTGTACGGAAGGAGGTGTAGAACACCGTTGTTATGGGACGAAGTTGGAAACCGCCAGCTGTTTGGGCCAGATTTGATTAAGGAGTCTGAACAGAAAGTGAGATTGATTCGTGATAGGCTCAAGGTAGCCCAGTCCAGGCAGAAGAGTTATGCCGATTCTAAACGAAAGGAGACAGTTCAGGAAATTGGAGACCGAGTATATCTTCGAGTATCACCCCTTCGAGGAGTGAAGCGCTTTGGAGTTAAGGGAAAGTTAGCACCCCGTTTTATCGGACCATACAGAGTGTTGGAACGTATGGAAGAAGTTGCTTACAAGCTGGAATTGCCCGAAGGATTGTCTGGAGTTCATGATGTATTTCATGTTTCGCAGTTGAAGAAGTGCCACGCAGAGATGGCTGAGATACCACTGAGAGATACTGTGCCACTCAAAGCGATACAGTAGGAAAGTGATTTGACTTATGAGGAGAAACCAGTTAAGATTCTCGAGTATGCCAGCCGAGTTACCCGCAGCAAGGTAACAAGTTTTGCAAAGTTCAGTGGAGTCACCACACAGAGGATGAAGCCACCTGGGAGCGAGAGGAAGATCTACGGAAAGACCACTCCCACCTGTTTTCTAGCCAACCCGAATCTCGAGGGCGAGATTCATCTTAAGGGGGGTAGGTTTGTAACATCCCAAATTTTCAATTTGGAATGTTATACATAGATCATCATTTCATATCATGTTTTGTTGCATTTTGATAAATCCTCGATAAATCCTAAGCAACTCAAGGACCCTCGGAGAGAGAGTTGGGGATTTTCTCGAATTTTCAAATTTGATTTTCAAACGAGGATTGTGGTTTTAATTATTTTTCTCTCCGGAAAAATATTTCATTTTAAATAAACGAGAGGAGAAAATATGACTTCTCCAAAACAATTGAAATACTGGAGGAAAAATGTTAAAATCATTATTTGGAATTTATTTGCAATTTTTATTGCATTAAAAATATTGCATGTTTTCAAATTATTTGTTTTGGATTATAAAAATGTTCACCCTATTCTAGATTTTCTAACTAGACGGGGAAAATTTATTTCATATTTTTCTGATTTTTATTTATTTTCTACGTATTATTTTCCGCGGAACTTATTTAAAAAAAATGCCCGCGCGCCGACTGGGCCAAAGGCCCAGCCGACGGCCCGCCCGCGTCCTCACCTCGAGCCGCCGCCGCCGCCCCTCTCGCCGAGCGCCGCCGCCCGCACTTGCCCGCCGCCGCCGCCGGGAGTCGCCGGAGCCGCCGCCCCTCGTCGCCGGAGTCGCCCCCCGAGCCTCGCACCCCGCCGCCAAGCCCCGCCGCCGGAGCCCTCGCCGGAGCCCGCCCGTCGAGGTACTGCCGCCGCCCGTTTCCGTCGTTGCCGGTTTTCTGTAAAAAAAACCCTTCGTTTAAAAAAAACCCTAGATCGGTTTTTTTTCGGTTTTATTATTTTGCGAGCGATTCACCGAACCGTTCGTTCTAACGAACGCGTTCGTCGGTTTTTCTCTGTTAACGAACGTCCGTTATTTAACCGTTCGTCCGTTTTTCTTTTTCGTCGGATTTTTCTGCGATTATCTCAGATTCGATTTCTGATCGAATCTTCGATTCTGTTTAACTTCTCGCTCGTTTATCAGAATCAGGCGATTCAAGCGCCCAGAGTTTCGTCTCGAAATTTTCTTTCCGTTTAACTTACTCAAACAAGTTTTTGCTACAGTAAAATTTGACCTAGATCCAGATTAGCAAACGAAGTTTCTTTCTTTCGCCGTTTGACTTTCGTTGCTTCTTTCGAGTTGATTCTTTTTGCAAACCGGAGTTCTTAAGTTGAACTTTCTGGTTAGATCTTTCATTCGAGTTTTACCTGTGCATTAGATGAGTACTGATTGTATGCTTGTTTGTTTGCGATAGAGTACCCGGAGTGTGCCGCTTGTTACTTCGAATCGCTAGGTTTTGCGGATCATCAGCAAGGCAAGTAACACTTTGATCATATCCCTTTCATACCCAGTTTTTATGCATTAGATTCATCCTCAAACACTTGCATGATTAGGATCTAATTAAACTGTGGGTATTGGGAAGTAGATGAGGTAGAACCTATTACCTGTTTTCTATTCAAACCCTTGGGAGTTACTTCTACGTTGCTTTTACTATTGCCATGCTATGCTCGTAGACGTGGATTGGGTTTGAGTGAAATTCATGACAGATGTGAGATTGTTAATTAATGGTTTACTTAAGGTGGCAACTTAAACTCACATCTGGGTGGATTGAGGTACCTGGGTATTCCAGGATTGCCTGTTTTCTTTTGGACCGCCACCCAGGTTCAAAGGGATCATGAGATTATTCATGCTAGAAACTTCCGTGTGCAGCCGCAAGCTATTATGGGCTCTAGCATAGTTGACTAAGTTGTGTGAACTCTTACAGTGGTAGACTAGCAGATGTAGGGGAAAGTAGGTGTAACTGTCTACCCATACGTAAGGTGCAAACACTTCTGAAAGACTGTGTCTTGGTCATCCGTTACTCAAACACCATGTAGTGCGAGTAATCCAACGGAGGAGATCAAGTCTTGTGGGGAAAAGTGCACAAACCTCTGCAGAGTGTACAAACTAATCATGGTTAGCCGTGTCCCCGGTTATGGACAACTTGAGTATCTAGTACTTGGATTATCATGTGAATCTCAACACTATGTTACCTCTAATTAATTTTGTTGGGTTATTGATGACTTTTTAATTGGGATTGAGATGCTGTCAACCATCTCAATGTTTCACAACCACCATGATAGTTAAATAAAATTTATTCCTTTGAAGTAGGATAAAATTGGCTTTTCGCAAAACTGTAACCATAGAGCTTTCCACCAGCCATATATGCATGTAGTATAGCATTATTTGTTCATTATTCTCTATGTGTTACTTTGCCAGCATATTCTATGTGCTGACCCGTTTTCGGGCTGCAACGTTTCATGTTGCAGACTTTTCAGACGACGAGTAAGATGCCCTAGGTCGTGGTCTTATACTCAGTGATGCCGCTGGAGTTGATGGACTCACTTATCTTCCAAGTCTTCCGCTGTTATCGTTATTAGATGGCCTTAAGCCATGCTTATCATACTTAATCTCTTTGGAGATATTCGATGTAATAAGTGTGTGATTGCTACTCTGTTATAAATCCTCCATTTGTACTGTGCGTGTCAGCATTACTGATCCAGGGATGACACTAGTGCACAGCAGCACAGGCCATTTGAGGTCTGGTCGCTACAGATTTATTATTGATTGTCTTCCTTATGAGTGGCAGTCGGGGATGAACGATGGTCTTTTCCTACCAATTGATCCCCCTAGGGGCATGCGTAGTAGTACTTTGCTTCGAGGGCTAAAAAACTTTTGCAATAACTATGTGAGTTCTTTATGACTAATGTGAGTCCATGGATTATACACACTCTTACCTTTCCACAACTTGCTAGCCTCTTCGGTACCGTGCATTGCCCTTTCTCACCTCGAGATGTGGTGCAAACTTCGCCGGTGCATCCAAACCCCGTGATATGATACGCTCTATCACACAAAAGCCTTATTATAACTTCCTCAAAACAGCCACCATATCTACCGATTATGGCATTTCCATAGCCATTCCGAGATATATTGCCATGCAACTTCCATCATCATCATATACATGACTTGAGCATTCATTGTCATATTGCTTTGCATGATCGTAAGATAGCTAGCATGATATTTTCATGGCTTGTTCGTTTTTTGATATCTTTGCTACGCTAGATAATTGCACATCCTGGTACACTACCAGAGGCATTCATATAGAGTCATACTTTGTTCTAGGTATCGAGTTGTAATATTGTGTTGTAAGTAAATAGAAGTGTGGTGATAATCATTATTCATTATTAGAGCATGTCCTAGTGAGGAAAGGATGATGGAGACTACGATTCCCCCACAAGTCGGGATGGGACTCCGAACTAAAAGAGAAAAAAGTAAAAAGGGAAAAAAGTGAGGCCAAAAAGAGCCCAAGGAGAAAAAGAGAAAAAGGAGAAAAAAATGAAAGAAAATGACAGAAGGGGTGTGCCAATTCCACACTTATGCTTCAAAGTAGCACCATGTTTTTCATGTAGAGAGTCTCCTATGTAGTCACTTTCATATACTAGTTGGAATTTTTCATTATAGAACTTGGCTTGTATATTCAGATGATGGGCTTCCTCAAATGCCCGAGGTCTTTATGAGCAAGCAAGTTGGATGTACACCCACTTAGTTTTCATATTGAGCTTTCATACACTTATAGATCTTAGTGCATCCGTTGCATGACAATCCCTACTCCTCGCACTGATATCATTTGATGGGCACCTCCATAGCCCGTTGATTAGCCGCGTCGATGTAAAACTTTCTTAGTTTTTTGTCTCCTCTATGTTTAGCCCTATCATCATACTCTATTCCACCCATAGTGCTATGTCCATGGATTGCACCCATGTATTGCTTGGGGGTTGAAAAAGCTGAAGCGCATTAAAAAGTATGAACCAATTGCTCGACTTGTCATCGGGGTTGTGCATGATAAAAAGTTTGTGTTAAGAAGATGGAGCATGACAACACTATATGATTTTGTAGGGATAGAGTTCTTTAGCATTGATATTTTGCAAGACATGATTGTTTGTTGGGATGCCTTAGTGATGTCTTTATGTCAAATTGTAGACTATTGCTTTGAATCACTCGTGTCTTAATATCCATTCCATGATTACATATATGATCAAGATTATGATAGGTAGCATTCCACATCAAAAGTTATCTTTTTGATCATTTACCTACTCGAGGACGAGCAGGAATTAAGCTTGGGGATGTTGATACATCTCCGTCGTATCTATAATTTTTATTGTTCCATGCCAATATTATACAACTTTCACATATTTTGGCAACATTTTATATGATATATTAGACTTACACTACTGCAGGATGCTGCTAATGCGACACTACGATCAGAGACCCTTCGAGAAACTGTGTGCGATGCAGTAATCGCAAACGGTGGTGTATGAAAACCGTCAAAAAAGGTGCAAAACGTTTGAGATGGAGGATGCATCAAACACGGTTCAGATTTTAGTTGCGTGTGCGATTCAGGCCACACGGTTAACCCGTTCAAACTTTTTGCGATGAGGCAGAACAACAGAAACGGGCAGCCATATCAATGTGTGTGCGATATACGACATACAGTTCGCTCCGACGAACCGTTTGCTATTAGGGAGTGCAACATAAACGGTTAGCCACATCAAGGTGTGTGTGATATAGGGCATACGGTTCACTCGGACGAACTGTATTCGATTAGCGAACGCAACATAAACGGTTCAACTTAACAAGATGTGTGTGATATGTGGCAAACAACCGACTCGGATGAACTATTTGCGATGAGAATTTACAACACAGACGGTTAATATAGTTAGTTCCTGTGCGATTCTGTGTGTACAAAAAACTTTGAAAAATGCAAACTAGTTGCTTGCGGTGGCTAGGAGTATCGCACATGATGTGTCTGCGAGTACTCATGTGCGATGATTAGTAAGTTACATATGCATTTCCTTATGTTAACACTTGTGTGATAAATAACACGTGGCACCGGCTACGGTATTCGGGTTGTGTGTGTGCTCCAGTTAGTCTTCCCGCGCTCCAGCGAATGCTTCCCGCACTCCACATGGGTGAATTGTAAAATCCACGCCTATTCCCTCACCGGTTTCCCGCCACCAGCTAACGGCTTGCTACATATAACCCAGGCGGCAACGCACCGCCGCGACACTCTGCGAAGATCTATTCCTCACCCATCTACCATTAGTTATTCCAAGCATGCCAGGCAACGACCAAAGCTTCGACGTCGACGCGTACCTGCGTTACATCTTCGGCGAGGAGAACAAGCCGGAGCAGGTCGGGGTGCAAGAGCTTCATCGGCCGGTGCAGGCACCATGGCCCATCGGCAGCGATATCGGCGTCACAGTCCTTGGCAGCACAATCGACATATTGCAGAGGAGGTGTGATGAGCAGTTTTCCATCCACCGTGCAAAAGATCCAGAGCTGCTCAGCGGCATGATCGATGACCCACCCGAAGAACCGCCGTCACCAGTGCTCATCGAGAGCCTGATGCCCCGCAAGGAATGGGCACATGACCTCTGCGATTCAGTCAAGACAAAGGCAGCCTGCAGCTTCATCATAGCCCGCGGCGGCCGTGTCAACCTCGATCCCAATGATGTGGTGGCCAGGCTCGAGCGCATCCTTGGCGAAGGTGACGTCCCCGACGAAGTAGAACATCGCCAACTTGATATCTTGAGGATGCAAGACGGAATTTGCTACCAGGCCATAGACATGGAAATGGAGCGGTTCCACGGAGTTGTCATGAGCGCGATTGCACGCTGTCAAGCTCTTCTGGAAGAGGCCTAGCAGCCCCAAGAGCCTCCCAGGAGGTCAGCCGCATCGGGGCTCCGGACTGGAATTCGGGAGTCGCGACCCAGGTGGCTTTGCGAGGCTCTGTGACGTAGAACCACTGCTGTTGCCACCCTTTGACGGTCTCCACGAAGGTACATTTGGGCCATGTGACATTGGGCATCTTGCTCACCATGGCGCCGCCGCACTCTACATGTTGGCCACCCACCACCTTCGGCTTCACATTGAAGATCTTTAGCCATAATCCGAAGTGGGGTGGGATGCGGAGGAAGGCCTCGCACAAGACAATGAATGCCGAGATATTGAGGAAGGAGTTGGGGGCCAGATCGTCGAAATCCACCCCGTAGTAGAACATGAGTCCGCGGAAAAATGGGTGAAGAGGGAATCCCAATCCGCAGACGAAGTGGGGGATGAATACCACCCTCTCATGGGGCTCCGGGTTGGGGAGGATCTGCCCCTGGGCTGGAAGCCGGTGGGCGATTTCCGGGCTAACTACCCGGCCTCCCGGAGCTTGGTGATGTCCTTCTCCTTGATGGAGGAAACCATCCACTTGCCTTGCGCTCCAGATCTGGACATGGCTGGAGTGCTTTCTTGAGGCGGAAAGGATGAGAACTTGGGCGCTAGAGCTCGAGAGTGGGTAGGCAGAGAGAGAAGGCGTGGGTGGAAAAGGGTGAACCCTTATCTCCTTATAAAGGCAGCGAATATCAAGCGCCTCCCCACTCGCCTTAAAACCCGCTTATTTCCCAAGGGCCGTATAGACGGCAAGGTTGGGTTACCCACGCCCATATTGATGAGAATCCCGCAATAAGGGGACACGATCTCTGCTTTGACAAGACATGCCAATAATACCGCATCTCGAAATATGGAGCGGGAGGCTAAATAACGGTTCGAAATAATGACCGGGCAGGGACGTGATGTCACACTACAAAAAGTTGTCAGCAGATTGGACTCGTGAAATGTTATACTCTCTGCGGTTGTGTGTGGTACTTGTTTTGCAGAGCCGGACACGTTTTCGGTGTTTGAAGGATGCGTTGGAGTATTCAGAAAAGGAACCCGCCTTGCAATGCCGAAGACAATCTGCGCGCCGGACACCTCATCATTGAAGCCTGGTTCCGGGGTTACTGAGGGAGTCCTGGATTAAGGGGTCCTCGGGCGTCCTACCTATTGGACATGGGCCGAACTGTTGGGCCATGAAGATACAAGACAGAAGACTCTCTCCCGTGTTCGTATAGGACTCTCCTTGGCGTGGATGGCAAGCTCGGCGTTCGGATATGAAGATTCCTTTCTCTGTAACCGACTTTGTACAACCCTAGTCCCCTCCGTGTCCATATAAACTGGAGGGGTTAGTCCGTAGAGGCAGTCATAATCATAATCATACAAGATAGAATTCTACGGTTTTAGCCATTACGATCTCGTGGTAGATCAACTCTTGTAATACTCATATTCATCAAGATCAATCAAGCAGGAAGTAGGGTATTACCTCCATAGAGAGGGCCCGAACCTGGATAAACATCGTGTCCCCTGTCTCCTGTTACCATCAACCTTAGACGCACATTTCGGGACCCCCTACCCGAGATCCGCCGATTTTGACACCGACAACCGCCCACAACTCTTTGTGTTCTACTCGTGCATATCATCTACGCACAAAACCTAGCTCGGATGCCACTGTTGGGAAATGTTGCATGGAAAACAAAAAAAATTCTATGCACACGCAAGATCTATCAAGGAGATGCATAGCAACAAGAGGGGAGCATGTGTCTACGTACCCTCGTACACCGTAAGCGGAAGCATTTATTAACGTGGTTGATGTAGTCAAACTTCTTCGCGCTCCAACCGATTAAGTACCGAACGTAAGACACCTCCGTGTTCAGCACACGTTCAGCTCGGTGACGTCCTCTCCTTCTTGATCTAGCAATACAGCGAAGTAGTGGATGAGTTCCGGGAGCACACGGTGTGATGAAGGTGATGGTGAAGTTATCTCCGCAGGGCTTCGCCTAAGCACTACGAAAATATGACCGAGGGTGTAAACGACGGAGGGGGGCGCCGCGCATGGCTAAGCAGTTGTCGTGGTTATGTGTGGCGCCCCCTTCCCACATATATATAGGTGGGGGGGGCAGGAGGGAGCAACCAGGAGGCGCCCCCAAGTAGGCCGAATCCTAGTTGGGATCCTTCCCAAGTGGCGCCCCCTACCAAATTTGCCGGAGGGGGAAAAGAAAGGGGGGAGAGGGAAGGAAGGGGGAGGCCGGACCCCCCCCCTTTCCTTTCTCCCACTTTGCCGTCTGCCATAGGGGGTGCGCCAGCCCCTTGTGGGCTGGGGTGCTCCCCTCTAATGGCCCAATAGTCCCATTACCCTCTCGGGGGTGTTCGACACCCCCTCCGGTATTCCAATGACTACCCGATACACTCTGAAACACTTCTAGTGTCCGAATACCATCGTCCTATATATCAATATTTACCTTCGGACCATTCTAGAACTCCTCGTCATGTCTGTGATCTCATCCGGGATTCCGAACAACATTCGTTCCCCAAATCATATCACTCATATAACACTATATCGTCAACAAACGTTAAGCGTGCGGACCCTACTGGTTCGAGAACTATGTAGACATGACCGAGACAAATCTCCGGTCAGTAACCAATAGTGGAACCTCGATGCCCATATTGTCTCCTACATATGCTACGAAGATCTTATCGGTCGAACCTTATGACAACAAACGTAATTCCCTTTGTCCATTGGTATGTTACTTGCCCGAGATTCTATCATCGGTATCTCCATACCTAGTTCAATCTCGTTACCGGCAAGTCTCTTTACTCGTTCCGTAATACATCATCTTGCAACTAACTCCTTAGTCAATTTGCTTGCAAGGCTTCTTATGATGTGTATTACCGAGAGGGCCTAGAGATACCTCTCCGATACTCGGAGTGACAAATCCTAATCTCGATCTATGCTAACTCAACAAACACCTCCGGAGATACCTGTAGAGCATATTTATGATCACCCAATTATGTTGTGACATTTGATAGCACACAAGGTATTCCTCCGGTATCCGGGAGTGGCATAATCTCATAGTCGAAGGAGTATGTATTCGACATTAAGAAAGCAATAGTAATAAACTAAACGATCAATATGCTAAGCTAACGGATGGGTCCTGTCTATCACATCATTCTCCTAATGATGTGATCCCATTATCAAATGACAACACATGACTATGGTTAGGAAACCTTAACCATCTTTGATCAAGGAGCTAGTCTAGTAGAGGCTTACTAGGGACACAATATTTGTTTATATATTTACACATGTATTTAAGTTTTTGATCAACACAATTCTAGCATGAATAATAAACCTTTATCATGAGTAAGAAAATATAAAATAACAAATTTATGTTTTGCCTCTAGGGCATATTTACTTCACACCATGCTGGTATCAGATAGTCCATGGTTGATTTATTGAATGCTCATTGCACTTCACTTATATCTTCTGAGTATGGCTTTATAGAATGCTTCATGTGCTTCACTTATATCATTTGAAGTTTGGATTGCCTGTTTCTCTATATATGGAACTGTTATTTTTAGAATGCCTTTTTCTTCACTTATATTTATTAGAGCATGGTTTTTCATAGAAAGAATTAAACTATCATGCTTCACTTATATCTATTTAGAGAGTCAACGGGAATTGGCCATTCACAATGTTAGTCATAAAAATCCTACATAAAACTTGTGGATCACTGAATATGATATGTTTGATTCCTTGCAATAGTTTTGCGATATAGAGATGATAATATATGGGAAGTACTAGTGGATGATTGTGGTTAGTAAGAATATTCGTGTTAAGGTTTGTGATTCCCGAAGCATGCACGTATAGTCTCTCGTTATGCTAAGAAGTTGGAGCATGATTTATTATTGATTGTCTTCCTTATGAGTGGCGGTCAGGGACGAACGATGGTCTTTTCCTACCAATCTATCCCCCTAGGGGCATGCGTAGTAGTACTTTGCTTCGAGGGCTAATAAACTTTTGCAATAACTATGTGAGTTCTTTATGACTAATGTGAGTCCATGCATTATACGCACTCTTACCTTTCCACAACTTGCTAGCCTCTTCGGTACAGTGCATTGCCCTTTCTCACCTCGAGACGTGGTGCAAACTTCGCCGGTGCATCCAAACCCAGTGATATGATACTCTCTATCACACAAAAGCCTTATTATATCTTCCTCAAAACAGCCACCATATCTACCTATTATGGCATTTTCAATGCCATTCCGAGATATATTGCCATGCAACTTCCATCATCATCATATACATGACTTGAGCATTCATTGTCATATTGCTTTGCATGATCGTAAGATAGCTAGCATGATATCATGGCTTCTTCGTTTTTGGATATCTTTGCTACGCTATATCATTGCACATCCTGGTACACTACCAGATGCATTCATATAGAGTCATACTTTGTTCTAAGTATCGAGTTGTAATATTAAGTTGTAAGTAAATAGAAGTGTGGTGATAATCATTATTCATTTTTAGAGCATGTCCTAGTGAGGAAAGGATGATGGAGACTATGATTCCCCCACAAGTCGGGATGAGACTCCGGGCAAAAAGAGAAAAAAGAAAAAAGGGAAAAAAGTGAGGCCAAAAAGAGCCCAAGAAAAAAAAGAGAAAAGGGAGAAAAAATGAAAGAAAATGAGAGAAGGGGTATGCCAATTCCACACTTTGCTTCAAAGTAGCACCATGTTTTTTCATGTAGAGAGTCTCCTATGTAGTGACTTTCATATACTAGTGGGAATTTTTCATTATAGAACTTGGCTTGTATATTCAGATGATGGGCTTCCTCAAATGCCCGAGGTCTTTATGAGCAAGCAAGTTGGATGTACACCCACTTAGTTTTCATATTGAGCTTTCATACACTTATAGATCTTAGTGCATCCGTTGCATGGCAATCCCTACTCCTCGCATTGATATCATTTGATGGGCACCTCCATAGCCCGTTGATTAGCCGCGTCGATGTAAAAATTTCTTAGTTTTTTGTCTCCTCTATGTTTACCCCTATCATCATACTCTATTCCACCCATAGTGCTATGTCCATGGCTTGCACTCATGTATTACATGGGGGTTGAAAAAGCTGAAGCGCATTAAAAAGTATGAACCAATTGCTCGGCTTGTCATCGGGGTTGTGCATGATAAACAGTTTGTGTTAAAAAGATGGAGCATGACAACACTATATGATTTTGTAGGGATAGTGTTCTTTAGCATTGATATTTTGCAAGACATGATTGTTTTTTGGGATGCCTTAGTATTGATGTCTTTATGTCAAATTGTAGACTATTGCTTTGAATCACTCGTGTCTTAATATTCATTCCATGATTAGATATATGATCAAGATTATGATAGGTAGCATTCCACATCAAAAATTATCTTTTTGATCATTTACCTACTCGAGGACGAGTAGGAATTAAGCTTGGGGGTGTTGATACGTCTCCGTCGTATCTATAATTTTTATTGTTCCATGCCAATATTATACAACTTTCACATATTTTGGCAACATTTTATATGATATATCGGACTAACACTACTGCAGGATGCTGCTAATGCGACACTACGATCAGAGACCCTTCGAGAAACTGTGTGCGATGCAGTAATCACAAACAGTGGTGTATGAAACCGTCAAAAAAAGGTGCAAAACGTTTGAGATGGAGGATGCATCAAACACGGTTCAGATTTTCGTTGCGTGTGCGATTCAGGCCACACGGTTAACCTGTTCGAACTATTTGCGATGAGGCAGAACAACATAAACGAGTAGCCATATCAATGTTTGTGCGATATACGGCATACAGTTCACTCCGATGAACCGTTTGCTATTAGGGTGCAACATAAACGGTTAGCCACTTCAAGGTGTGTGTGATATAGGGCATACGGTTCACTCGGATGAACTGTATTCGATTAGCGAACGCAACAGAAACGGTTCAACTTAACAAGATGTGTATGATATGTGGCAAACAGCCGACTCGGATGAACTGTTTGCGATGAGAATTTACAACATAGACGGTTAATACAGTTAGTTCCTATGCGATTTTGTGTGTACAAAAAAACTTTGAAAAATGCAAACTAGTTGCTTCCGGTGGCTAGGAGTATCGCACATGATGCGTCTGCGAGTACTCATGTGCGATGATTAGTAAGTTACACATGCATTTCCTTATGTTAACACTTGTGTGATAAATAACACGTGGCACCGGCTACAATATTTGGGTTGTGTGTGTGCTCCACTTAGTCTTCCCGCGCTCCAGCGAATGCTTCCCGCACTCCACATGGGTGAATTGTAAAATCCACGCCTATTCCCTCACCGGTTTCCCACCACCAGCGAACGGCTTGCTGCATATAACCCAGGCGGCAACGCACCTTTGCGACACTCTGTGAAGATCTAGTCCTCACCCATCTAGCATTAGTTATTCGAAGCATGCCAGGCAACGACCAAAGCTTCGACGTCGACGCCTACCTGCGTTACATCTTCGGCGTGGAGAACGAGCCGGAGCAGGTCGGGGAGCAAGAGCTTCATCGGCCGGTGCAGGCACCATGGCCCATCGGCAGCGATATCAGTGTCACAATCCTTGGGAGCACAATCGACATATTGCAGAGGAGGTGTGATGAGCAGTTTGCCATCCACCGTGCAAAAGATCCAGAGCTGCTTGGCGGCATGATCGACGACCCACCCGAAGAACCGCTGTCACCAGTGCTCATCGAGAGCCTAATGCCCCAAAAGGAATGGGCACAGGACCTCTGCGATTCAGTCAAGACAAAGGTAGCCTGCGGCTTCATCATTGCCTGCAGCGGCCGTGTCAACCTCGATCCCGGTGATGTGGTGGCTAGGCTCGAGCGCGTCCTTGGCGGAGGTGACGTCCCCGACGAAGTAGAACATCGCCAATGTGATATCTTGAGGATGCAAGACGGAATTTGCTACCAGGCCAGAGACATGGAAATGGAGCGGTTCCACGGAGTTGTCATGCACGCGATTGCACGCTGTCAAGCTCTTCTGGAAGAGGCCTAGCAGCCCCAAGAGCCTCCCATCAGCGCCAGCAGCTCCGTAGGCGGAGGCGGGTCGGTACACTCGGAGTGAACGGCCGCAAGGGTGCTATGCTGATCATGGAGTCCGAGAATACCATCGTCGGAAGGCCACCAACTCAGCCTGTTAGCTTATATTTTATTATAATTGTATGCATATGTAGGTCGTGAGTATTCTGGGCCTTGCCGCATTTGGCACTTTAAATTATCGTGAATATGTAAGACAACTATTAAGAATTATTAACAGTTGCCATTGTAACTTTGCCTCAACGGCGAGCAGAGCGCGCGCGGGGACGCCAGAGCGGAGCGCGCCGCGACCGCCTCAATGGCGAGCAACCACATGGTCAACCTTCTGCCATCAATAAATTTTGACCTTGTTTCTCGTCACATTGCTGATTACAACGCAATAAGTAATTGAAAATCTTTTCACACCTATCAAACTAATATGTGTTCACACTTAGCAGTGGGCTATAAAAACTACCCACTCAAAAATTACTTCACAGTTCCTCTCCTCATCAGCCACAAAACTGGTTTTCTCTGTCAAGTCGTTCCTCCATGACCGGTAGGAGGAGTTTATGGTGGACATATAACGAGGAAGCAAAGACCAAGGCCGCGGAAGCACTAGAGAGGTCCCGCCGCGAAGCCGCAACCGCAGCAGAGATGTCCGGGCGCGCCACGGAGCCCTCGAACGAGCTCTCACGGGCACGCGAGGGCTCTCACAAGCGCATTCGCGGCGTCGGCCATCGCGACGAGCCGGCGTTCCTGAAGTCCTTCGCCGGCGATGACGACATTCTCGCTGGCGTCACTACGCAGCAGGAGCTGGTCGATGACTTGATGAAGCTGCTCAAGATCAGTGATGCCTCAGTTGACAAGGCGACCGGCCTCGTCGAGCAACTCATGGATGACAATGCGAAGCTCCTCAAGTTGGTCGCCGAGAAGGAGGAGGAGGCCGCCGGATGGAAGATGCTGCATGAGCAGAGCAGTGCCTCGGAGATGACGCTGAAAGCGGTCGTCGAGGAACTAATGGGTGGCTTGAGGAAGCTCCGCATCGAGTGCGAGCAGCAGGAGGAGAAATCCGTGGCTGCTTTCAAGCAAAGTTGTGAGGAATTGAAGCAGGAGCTGGAGGATTTTGCCGCCCGGCGATCCATCGGCGAGTAGAGACAGTAGCGACCCAGATCGTTGTCTGCAATTTCCTTCTTCTCTTGCCCCCGTGTCTTCCGGGATTTGCCGCATGTTGCATTTTAAATTATCCGGAATATGTAAGACAATTATTATGTGCGCCATTGTAAATTTTTCGTTGTATTATCCGTTGCCATTTTATTTGTGGTCGTATTATCCGTTGCCCTATGTGGCAATTTAAATTAGGGCGGAATACTAGTTGAAAACATGAACAAAGCAAATGCTGTCATGGGATCACAAGCAAACACCCTCCGTCCAGGTGCTTCAATTAACCCATTAATGGAGAAGTGTTGA
Organism: Triticum aestivum; assembly: GCF_018294505.1. Taxonomy (NCBI): domain Eukaryota; kingdom Viridiplantae; phylum Streptophyta; class Magnoliopsida; order Poales; family Poaceae; genus Triticum; species Triticum aestivum. The sequence continues at coordinate 388,140,904 of NC_057814.1, read as the reverse complement.
GCAAGGCGGGCAGCGGCTGGTGCATGGAGGTCAAAGAGCTCGCTTCCCGGTGAGCATGGGCGGCCTTGCTGCTCGCATGTGTCCTGTCGAGCCTGCGAGGTGGACAGCATGCACGCGTCCCGTCGAGCATGCACGGCGGACTGCTCACATGCATCCCGTCGAAGCTGCATGGCAGACTTCTCGCGCTCTTCCCGTCTAATCAAACAGCTGCACGCACGCCACCGAGTATGGTTAAATTTCGACATGGTAAATATAATACAACCGTTTGCGATATTAACGAGTCAGTTTTTTTCTTTCAAAAAGGACTTCGTTGGCTACTAATGTGTGCGCCTCTTCTCAAACTGAACGATCTTTCTTACCACGGCATATATGTGCCATGCCATGAAACCATGCCAAGTTTCATGTTTTTTGGGTGACTTTTTTATTTACTGGGATTTAAAAACCGATATTCTCATTGTTTTAGGACGATGACAAGTTTGTAATTCATTCTCATTCCTTAAACGAGACCTAAACATGCACCCAATGACACATGTATGATTTCCCACCCATTTTGCTTCACTGGAGCATGTGGTTGTAGTTCAAATTTGAATTATGGACTACATTAAATGCATAGAAAACTTAGTAATTAGTAATATATATACAATGGCCAAACGGACCATGAACATTTTCAAATTTCAGCCCGACACTCCTGTTATTCTATGTTGCCTGTAGAAAACAAAGTTCAAGGCGAGAAGAGGCATCAATTATCGTTTCGCCCACAAGAGGGTTATGTTTCCCTACCAGAACCACGAGGGTTGCGACAGGCTTGGGTTTGTAAAAGGCTTGTAATATAGCTTCGCCCAAATTGGACAATTATATATACCATGTAGTGACACCATACCAAGTTTCATGGTTTCCTGGTGAGTTTTGGATTTACAAACATTTAAAAATCGAGATTCGCAATGTTTGTGGCCAGGCCAGGACGGCGAGACGGTTGAATTCGTTCCCATTCGTTCCATGGGACCTAAACATGCACCCCAAGGAAACATGTACGTTTTTTCTAGCCATTTTGGTGCACTGGAGCATGTATTTGTAGTTCGGATTTGAATGATGGACATTAAATGCCTAGAGAACTCAATTAATGAATAAAAAAGGTCAAACGAACCCTGAATAATTTCAAAGTTCAGCCCAAATCTCCAGTTGTTCTGTGCCGCGTGTAGAAGAAAATACGAGGCTAGAAGAGGGAGTGATTATCGTTTGGCCCACAAGGGGACACGTTTCCCTATCGAAACCACGAGGGTTCTTGCGACAGGCTCCAGTTTGTAAGAGGTTTGTAATAAAGCTTGGCCCAAATTGTCAATGTTTTTACCACAACATATATGTGCCATGACATGACACCTTGCCACCTTTGATGACTTTCTGGTGAGTTTAGGATTTATGGGGACTTAAAAACCGAGATTCGAAATGTTTAAGGAAGAGCCAGGACACCGGTACGGTTGTAATTCGCTCCCATTCCTGGCATGAGACCTAAACATGCACCCAAGGACACATGTATAATTTTTCTAGCCATTTTGGTGAACTGGAGCATGTATTTGTAGTTCAGATTTGAATTATGGACATTAAATACCTACAAAACTCAATTAGTATATAAAACGAACCCTGAATAAGTTTAAATTTTAGCACGGATATCCTGTCGTTCCATGTTGCCCGTGAAAGAAAATACAAGGCGAAAAGTGGCAGTGATTATGTTTCACCCACAAGGGGAACACGTTTCCCTATCAGAACCACGAGGCTTCTTTGAGAGAAGCTCTAGTTTTTGTAAGAGGTTTGTAATAAAGCTTGGCCCAAATTGGGCAATGTTTTTACCACGACATATATGTGCCATGACGTGACACCATGCCACCTTTGATGACTTTCTGGTGAGTTTAGGATTTATGGGGTCTTAAAAACCGAGATTCGAAATGTTTGACTATGAGCCATGACACCAGTACGATTGTAATTCATTCCCATTCCTGGCATGGGACCTAAACATGCACCCAAGGACACATGTATAATTTTTCTAGCCATTTTGGTGAACTGGAGCATGTATTTGTAGTTCAGATTTGAATTATGGACATTAAATGCCTAGGAAACTCAATTAGTGTATAAAAAGGCCAAATGAACCATGTATAAGTTTAAATTTCAGCACGGATATCCTGTCGTTCCATGTTGCCCGTATAAGAAAATACAAGGTGAAAAGAGGTAGTGATTACGTTTCGCCCACAAGGGGGACACGTTTCCCTATCAGAACCATGAGGCTTCTTTGAGAGAATCTCCGGTTTGTAAGAGGCTTGTAATAAAACTTGCGCCACAATGGATGAAAATAATTCCTCGACATATAAGTGCGATGTCGTGACACCATGGCAGGTTTCACGATTTTCAGCTTAGTTTTGGATTTACGGGGATTTAAAAACCGAGATTCTTCTCACGAAATGTTTTCAAATAGCACATGGTTCACTCACGAAAGCCGATATTCAATGAAAACTTCATGGAAACCATATTTTAAAGTTTCATAAAAATCTGAAAACAATGTGGGATGTCAAGAAGGTGATGTTTTATTGCGACATAAAATTTCAAGTTGAAAAACATTACGAGATGTGGGCTATGAAAAAGACAAATTCCGCCCTAAATAGTGACATTACTATTCGGCACTATTCAACGCTAATTTTGTCTTTTTCATAGCTCACATCTTTTAATGTGTTTCAACTTGAAATTTTGTGTGCCAATAAAACATCATCGTCTTAACATCCCGCATTTTTTTGATTTTTTTTTTGAAACTTCAAAACATCTTTTTCTCGTGGTTTTCACTGGTTTCCACCGAATGTTGGTTTCTGTATGATATCCCCCCCCCCGCTGCACGCGCGATCTGAGTCCTGCGTTCTGAGTGGCCCGAACCCAAACCCCACGGATCGTACGTGTGCACTGTTGGATGCTCCCAGATCGAACGGCAACCCTGAGCCCTTTCGACAACACATGCAGTACATGGGTAAGCACTGTGTGCATGCGTCGTGTAGCTCATGCTTCCTTCTCTACTAGGTTTTCACTCAAAACAGGCTACCGTTTCTCGCCACTCCTCTCATCGGTTTCCCGCCTCTTCTCCCAGATTTGCATGATGTAGATGTTCATTTAATTCTTATAGTTCATCTCATCCAAATCAATTAGTTTTGTAAAAAAACTATTTTAAGATTCATGGAATTGTGCATTGTAAAGGTAAAAACAAATAGTGACAATTCATTTAGAAAGGTTTGGGCAATTAAGATATGGAACATCCTAGAGAACAAAGGAGAAGTGCTTGTGTTTAGAGGTTTGTGCATTATGCTTAAGTTCAACCATGGAGTCTTCTAGACTGTACATGTGGCAGAATCTGGTGGAATGTAGATGATATCCAACGGCCAGTAGTGCTCGGATTTGACATCTCTGTACCGTTGGATTGGCTTCATCTAACGAGCAACTTTCATAGTTATTCGCACACTATATATGTGTATAGATGTATAGATGTAAATATAGATGTATAGATATATATAGATGTGTCCCATGCTAGACAAAATAAAGTTTGAGTGCATGCGTGGGACGACCCCCTGCTGCCGCCTCGAAGTTGGGAAACTGACATCATAGGTATTGAACCAGGCTTGGAGTCGGGTACGGTGTTCGGTTTGTAATGTACTTGGCGTGGCCCATCGAAGTTGTGCATTTGGGATTTAAACACATCATACACCATCGTACCCATACATATTTTCGGGCCGCATGCAGTGTATACGGGGTCTTCTGATCGACCACGTCTCCCTTGTGCGGTTTTTTGTGACGACACGGATATATGTGGGCTCCCCGAGTGTATATATATCATCCCTTTGACCGATAATGAGGGTTATGTGTTTGCCATGAATGGATTCCTCCTAGTTCATGTTAGGGCCGGTCACCGTCAAATGTCGGTCAACCAAAACTCAAGATCATGCGTTGTCAGGATTCCCTCCCAGATGCTTGGATTGCTGGGTTCGACCTACATCAAACCCTGCGTATGTATCTCGTCCTTAACTACCTTGCCTTCATGGTTGTTGTCTGTATCGAGAGGTAGGCACCACATCTAAATTGTACATTATTCTATATTTAAAACACACATCACCCCTTCCCAACGTACATCATTTTGGGCCACATGCAAGAGGTGTTGGTTTTGTGGTCCCCCTCGTGCGATGTTTATGATGGTTCAATCTATTGTCCCAAGCGGTTTATCAACAACAACAACTGTCATTTGACCAAACGAAAGATTCATTGGTCCGTCTTATGGTAGGTCATGTCGACATGCATGTATGACCAAAGTATCGATCATTACGTGCATCCGCCCCGCTGACACGAAGTGGGAGGTGGTGGGCCAAGCATCCTAGCTAGGTACGACATTATGTCATTATATATATCCCAGCTAGGTGGTTGTTAGGGTGCTTTAGGGTTTGCGAGGCAGGTGAGGGAGTCCTGGACTAAGGGGTCCTCGGGCGTCCGGCCTGTTATTCATTGGGCCGGACTAGTGGGATGTGAAGATACGAAGGCCGAAGACTATACCCGTGTCCGTATTGGACTTTCCTTGGCGTGGAAGGCAAGCTAGGCGACCAGCTGTGAAGATTCCTTCTTATGTAACCGACCCCATGTAACTCTAGATCTCTCCGGTGTCTATATAAACCGGAGAGCATAGTCCGGATAGGAGACATTCATTACCATATTCATATAGGCTAGACTTCTGGGGTTTAGTCATTATGATCTCGTGGTGGATCAACTCTTGTAATACTCATATTCATCAAGATCAATCAAGCAGGAAGTAGGGTATTACCTCCATAGAGAGGGCCCGAACCTGGGTAAACATCGTGTCCCCCCTCTCCTGTTACCATCGATCCTAGACGCACAGTTCGGGACCCCCTACCCGAGATCCGCCGGTTTTAACACCGACATTGGTGCTTTCATTGAGAGTTCCACTGTGCCATCGGCAAAGGACTCGATGGCCCCTTCGATCGTCAGTAATGACATCGTAGATGGAGAAACCTTCCTCCCCGGACAAATCTTTGTGTTCGGCGACTTCATACTGCGGGCCAACTCGCTTGGCCATCTGGAGCAGGTCGACAGCTACGCCCCTGGCCATCAGGTCAGATTTGGAAGCTTGAACTACGTCGCGGATATCCGTGGAGACTTGATCTCCAATGGATTTGAGACCGCGGCAATTGCTCCCCCGCGCTCCGATGAAAGTGACTTAAATCTGTTATCGGATTACGTCCAGGAGATGGATCCTGTTGTTGCAACGGCTTCAGAATGGAAGCAGATCGTGCCCTCCGAGGCCACAAAGTCCGCGGCGTTGGAGCCGCACACGGACTTGACACCCTGCAATGTTTGCGTCAACGGAACTCCGGACTCGTCTCCGGCTATACGTTCCGGATCAGGTGCGTCTACGGACACCGAGCTGGATCGGTTATCGATTTTCATATTTAGCGCGCAGACATCTTCCAGCACTCACCTTTGGGTGACGTACTAAACTCTTTAAAGAACTTATCCTTGGAGGAAGGCCCACGGCCGAACTATGTTCGGTTCGAGCTAAAGGGGACGATGAGGAATTTTCCTTCCCACCCACCACCCACTTCATAGCCACCGTCGATGACTTAACCGATGTGCTTGACAATGGCTCCGAAGACATCGACGGTATGGACGACGATGCCGATAAGGAGCAAGGCCAAGACCCGCCATTCACTGGACGTTGGACGGCTACCTCTTCGTACGACGTGTACATGGTTGATACACCCAAAGGATCTGGCAATGACAAAGAAGAGCCAGATGCGAATAAAACCTCTGAGACGCAGCCCAAGCGCCGGTGCCCCAAACGTCGCTCTAAGCCTCGTCGCTCAAAAGATAGCAACACTGGCACCCGAGAAAATAGTACTCCGGGCGATGCCAAAAACAACGAAGACCCTATCGGAGCTACATCCGAACAGGAGGAACAGGACAATAGGCAAGACAACCCTGATGAACAGGCCATTAGTTACCGTCCACCCTCTGAGGAGGAGACAAGCCTCGGCAACGAAGACTTCATCGTGCCTGAGGATCCTTTGGAGCAGGAGCGCTTTAAGCTTCAGCTCATGCCACTTCAAGGAGCCTGAAAAAGAAACAGCAGCAGCTTCAAGCTGAACAAGACATGCTCATCAACAGATGGACTGACGTCCTAACAGCCGAAGAATACGGCCTCAAGCGCCCAGCCAAGAGCTACCCGAAACGCAGACTGCTACCTCAATTCGATGAGGAAGCACCGGAGCACACGTCTCCCTAGCGTAATGCGGAACGACCACCACGTGGTCGAGACAGGGCGGCCGATCGGCCACCCCGCGGTCGGGATAAAGCGGCAACTCAGGCCGAACAGCAGCCTGCCCCACCGCCCCATAAAAATAGAGACAAAAGAGTTCGGGGTCACACGTACGACCTCCGGCAGACACTGGACAGTAGAGCGGGACATACAAGATTGATCTATGGATCGCGAGGACGTGCCTCGAGGCACGACGACGGCTACCTATTCGGATGTGACAAACCTAACTACGCCCGGGCCGAATGCCGCAGACGGACTCCATCAGAGCTACGCCGCGATGTGGCCCGATACAGAGGTGCCGCACACCCTCTCTACTTCACAGATGAAGTACCGGATCACAAATTCCCCGAGGGGTTCAAGCCCGTCAATATCGAATCATACGACAGCACAACCGATCTAGCAGTGTGGATCGAAGATTTTATTCTCCACATCCACATGGCCCGAGGAGATGACCTCCACGCCATCAAATACCTCCCATTAAAGCTCAAAGGACCAGCTCGACACTGGTTAAATAGCCTGCCTGAGAATTCCATCGGCAGCTGGGAGGACTTGGAAGAGGCTTTCCTTGATAACTTCCAAGGAACTTATGTCCGGCCACCAGATGCCGATGACCTAAGCCACATAGTTCAACAACCTGGAGAATCAGCCAGAAAATTCTGGACTAGGTTCCTAACCAAAAAGAACCAGATCGTTGACTCTCCGGATGCCGAGGCCCTAGCAGCCTTCAAACATAGCATCCGTGACGAATGGCTAGCACGCCACCTTGGCCAAGAAAAGCCGAAGTCTATGGCAGCCCTTATGGCACTCATGACCCGCTTTTGCGCAGGTGAGGACAGCTGGCTGGCTCGTAGCACAAACACAGCCAGCAAGGCAGGCCCCACTGAGGCCAAGAACAACACCGGCAAGCTCCGGCACAATAGACACAAACGCCGAAGCAATGGCGACAGCACCGATGACACCACAGTCAACGCCGGATTCAGTGGCTCCAAGTCCGGCTAACGGAAGAAGCCCTACAAAAGAAACAACGAAGGACCTTCCAGCCTGGACCGCATACTCGACCGTCCGTGCCAAATTCACGGCACCCCGGATAAGCAAGCCAATCATACCAACAGGGATTGTTGGGTCTTCAAGTAGGCTGGCAAGTTAAACGCCGAAAACAAAGAAAAGGGATCACAAAGTGAGGACGAGGACGAAGAGCCCCGGCAGCCGAACACGGGGGGGGGGGGGCAGAACAAATTTCCCCCTCAAGTCAAAACGGTGAACATGATATACGCCACGCACATCCCCAGAAAGGAGCGCAAACGGGCACTCAGAGACATCTACGCGGTAGAGCCAGTCGCCCGAAAGTTCAATCCGTGGTCGTCATTTCCGATCACCTTCGATCATCGAGATCATCCGACTAGTATCCGCCATGGCGGTTCGGCCGCACTAGTCCTTGACCCAATCATCGACGGATTCCACCTAACACGAGCCTTGATGGATGGTGGAAGCAGCCTCAACCTGCTATACCAGGATACAGTACGGAAGATGGGCATTAATCCCTCACGAATCAAACCAACAAAGACTACCTTTAAAGGAGTTATACCATGCGTAGAGGCCCGCTGTACGGGCTCAATCACGCTGGAGGTGGTCTTCGGTTCTCCGGACAAGTTCTGAAGCGAAGAGTTAATCTTCGATATCGTACCCTTCCGCAGCGGCTACCACGCACTGCTCGGACGAACCGCGTTTGCTAGATTTAACGCAGTGCCACACTATGCTTATCTCAAGCTTAAGATGCCCGGTCCACGTGGCGTCATAACAGTCAATGGCAATACGGAACGCTCCCTCCGAACAGAGGAGCACACCGCCGCCCTAGCAGCAGAAGTACAGAGCGGCCTTCTCAAGCGGCATTACACTACAAAAAAAAGACACATCCGTGACATTTCAGGCCGAACGAAATTTTTTTCTGTCATACTTATGACACTTCTATGACGATAATTGTGACAAAACACGGTATCATCATAGATGTGGTGGGGTCCTACTTCTATGACAAAAAATCATGATAGAAAATGGGCTTTTCGTCCTGGGCGGGCAGGAGACGCAGCTGCATGACATTCTTTGGGCCGTCCATGACAGAAAAAACCATGGTAGAAGCGAGGGCGTGGAAAATATCGGTGAGTCCCCGGTTACGGTGGCTGGTCGGGGCCGAGCAATGCACGTTTCTCTCGTACGAACGCGCGTGTGTGCGAGGCGTTGGGCTCTAACTGAACCCGAGCGAGGTGTTGGGCTCTAACTGAACCCGAGCGATAGCACTGTAGGCTACGCGTTACTGAACCCGAGTGATCGATCGATGGCTGTTAACTGAACCCGATCGAGTGATTCCTTCACTACTGCTGCTAACTGAAGCCGATCGATGCTGCCTCTGGATGAACAGTGAGTGTTGCTGGGGGGGTTTGGATGAACAGTTCCCGGTGGGGGTGGATGAACAGGACCCCGTGGCATTGCCTCTGGATGAATAGTGAGCATTGCTGGGGGGTTTGGATGAACAGTTCCCGGTGGGGGTGGATGAACAGGACCCCGATCGTTCGAGCCGGTTGGGGCTGGATGAACAGGACCACCCCGTGGAGGCCAGGATGAACAGGACCACCCCGTGGAGGGAAGGATGAACAGTAGACGGTGGAGGGCAGGATGAACAGTAGCCCGTGGAGGGGTGGTTGAACAGGAGCCCGTGGAGAGGGCTGGTTGAATAGTAGCCGGTGGAGTAGCGCGCAGTGGAGGCTGGATGAACAGGAGCCCGTGGATGAACAGTCGCATGTGGAGGCTGGAGGAGGTCGACGGTGGATGAACAGTAGCCCGTGGAGGCTGGAGGGGGTCGACGGTGGAGATGAACAGTATCCCGTGGAGTCCCGTTTTGCAGTACGCCACACCCCTCCCGATGAACAGGACCCCCGTTTCGACCGTAGCGCTCCAACACAAGTCTGTTTCCTCCGTTTTGCGGTACGCCACACCCCTCCCGATCAACAGGACCCCGTTTCGACCGTAGGAGGTACGTTTCCTCCGTTTTGCGGTACGCCAGACCCCTCCCGATGAACAGGATCCCGTTTCGAATGTGGCCGGTCGAACACAAGGCTGTTTCCTCCGTTCTGCGGTACGCTACGCCTCGTTTCCATCGGGTGTTCCGTCCAAGCCGGTTGGCTCCCACACGTTCCATTTCCTCCTGATGAACACGACGCATTCCGTTGCCTCCCCATGAACACGACGACGCTATTTCTCCGTTCCGACCCAGCCATGTACACGAGCCTTGGCCGTACGTACGCGCGAGTAGGCGTTCGATACCCCGCCCCTATGTACGTACGTGGCCATATTTACTTTCTTGCACCCTGGCCGCTGCACGTACGTGTACATGCTACGTGCGCGCCTCTACTACGACACGTGCGTGCCTCTACATCGACCAGTATGTACGTACACGTCCGCGACCAGAATGACAACGCTACGTACGCTTTGACCCGGTGGGTCCCGACTGTCAGGCACTTCCTTGCGTGCGAAGATGTAGCTGGTGGGTCCCAGCAGTCAGGGGGAAACGTTTTTTTTGCGAAATACCGTGGCCCGTCCGGTGGGTCCCCGCTGTCAGGTGGAGGAATAATTATTTTGCGCGTAATAAGGAGGCACTTCCTTGCTGCGGCCGTGGACCCAGCTGTCAGCCTCTCCACGTACAGTCCACGTCTGATGAAAGTCGTTCCTTGACCATGTTGACCACGCCGCGCCGAGAGCACCAGGGCGGCGGACGACGGCGAGGCCTAGGAAGGGGACGACGCGGAGCTGGGGAAGACACGGCAGTGGATGCCCACGCGTAGAGGAGTTCGAGGGTTCACTGGTTCGCTGCGGTGTGAGGCTGCCGTCGCCGCAGAATAACAGGGGGTATGGGTGAGTAGAGGGATGGCCTGGCCAGCGGTGGGAGTAGTAGGGGGTGCGGCCTCCGCCGCATCACAGCCGGCCACGGGAGGCAGGAGCATGAGGCACGACCGGCGCTGGTTTTGGCGGCTGGAGCAAGAAGACCAGAGGTTGAAGAAGCACTACGGTCCGTTGGATGGACATCATACGGTCACTGGAGCTAGAATCGTGCATATTGACTAAGTTGACAAAGCCCTCGTCCCCGTCAACTTAGTAGGCCCACAAGTCAGCGTGCCACTATACTGGGTCCCAGCTAACAGGGGGAGAATTCATTTTTTTTGTGCGTAATAAGGAGGTACTTCCTTGCGTGCGAAGATATAGCTGGTGGGTCCGAGCTGTCAGCAGCGGTAACTTTTTTTCGCGAAATACAGAAGCCCTTTCGGTGGTCCTTGATGTCAGGTGGAGGAATCATTATTTTGCGCGTAATAAGGAGGCATTTCCTTGCGTGCGGCCGTGGACCCATCTGTCGGCCTCTCCACGTACAGTCCACTTCAGATGCATGTCGGTCGTTGACCACGTTGACCAGGCCACGCTGAGAGCACCAGGGCGGTGGACGATGGCGAGGCCTAGGAAGGAAACGACACGGAGGCAGGGAAGACTCGGCAGTTGTTTCCCATGCGGACGGGAGTACGACTGTACGAGGGTTTACTGGTTCGTCTGCCGTCGCCGGAGAATAACAGCAGGTGTGGGTGAGTAGAGGGATGGCTAGGCCAGCGATGGGAGTACGGTGGGGCGGTGAGGCCTGCGCGGCAGCACAGCCAGCCGCGGGGAGGAGGGAGCAGGCAGTCCCGCCGGCGCCTGTTTGAGCAGCTGGAGCAGGAAGAGCAGAGATTGAAGAAGCACGACGGCCGTTGGATGGACATCCAACATTCACTGCTTGTGCGTCAACCTTTTTTTAGGAAAGCCCCAAATCTGTGGAAAACAGCATACAGCCCATCTGCCATTATTTCTAATAATTTACATCCCATTTGCTAATTATTAAGGATTTTTTGGAGCCCATATTCTTTTTGTTAGCATTACAGCCCATATTGTGGCCACGGTTAAAAAATTATACGAAATTTTGCATATTTCGGTGCGGTCCGGACTGTTTTTAATCCCGAAATTTCGAGTCACATTCGAACTGATTTTAAAAATAAATGTACATCAATATAAAATCCAACAAAATTGTCCACGCATAAAAATTAATGTAATTTAAAATCTCGAAATGAAAAAAAGAAATTTGAAACTAATTGCCGGTTTGATGTGTTTTAAAAATGTATAGCCCATTTCTCATTACTGATAGGCCATTTTCTCGACCAGCCGAATGAAAGCTCTCCTCGTCTTGAAAGATTTGCAGCCCAATAGGCCTGACAAAGCGACTTACTTGGCAAATCACAAAAAATTGGGCTGTGGCCGTGGACCCAGCTGTTAGCCTCTCCACGTACAGTACTCTTCCGATGGAAGTCGGTCGTTGACCACATTGACCATGCCGCGCCGAGAGCACCAAGGCGGTGGACGACGGCGAGGCCTAGGAAGGGGACGACACGGAGCTGGGGAAGACGCGGCAGTGGATGCCCACGCGGAGAGGAGTACGAGGGTTCACTAGTTCGGCTGTGGTGTGAGGCTGCCATCGCCGCAGGGCCTGGCTAGTGGTGCGAGTAGTAGGGGTGATGCGGCCTCAACTGCAGCACAGCCGGCCACTGGGGGCAGGAGCAGGCGGTCTCGCTGGCGCTGGTTTGGGCGGCTGGTGCAAGAAGAGCAGCGATTGAAGAAGCAGCAGGACCGTTCGATTCAAATCCAATGGTTACTGCTGCTAGAATCGTTTGTTGACTAAGGTGACAAGCCCTGCGTACGCGTCAACTTAGTAGGCCCACAGGTCAGCCTCCCAACCGGTGCGCCCCAGATGTCAGTGGGAGGAATCATTTTTTTCGCGTAATAAGGAGGCAGTTGATTGCGTGCGGCCAGGCCAGCGGAGGGTGTAGGGTGGGCCGGGGAAGCCTGCGCGGCATCATAGCGGGCCACAAGAGGAGGGAGGCAGCAGTCCCACCGACGCTGGTTTAGGCGGCTGGAGCAGGAAGATCAGAGATTGAAGAAGCACGTCGGCCGTTGGATGGACATCCAACAGTCACTGCTGCTAGAATCGTGTGTTGACTGACAAAGCCTTGCGTAAACAAGTCAGCCTCGAAATCTGTGGCGTGTACAGCCCATTTGCTATTATTTTTATATTTTTACTCATTTTCTAATTCATATGGAATTTATTGCAGCCCGTTTTCCATTTTTAGAATTGCTGCCCATTTTCTGGTCAGTACCAAGGTCAAAAAATTAACTAAATATGTGGGAAATTTTGAAAATTCGCAATCTCCTCCGCTGGATGTCATTTCAGCCACCTTGAGGCCAATAGTCTGTATCTCTTAACTTGTTAGTTCTCCTTCTTCCCCTAGCTTACTTTGATTACCTCTTGTAATCCCCCATTATGCTTGTACTGGCTCTCTTTTTATCAATAAAGTTTTGATATGCTGTGGGGGTTTCCCCTACAGTTCCCAGTCAAAAAAAAAATTTGCTGAGGAAGAAAATATTCTTAATCCAAAAATTAGTAGCCATACTAAAACAAATTTAAAAATAAATTAGTACTATGTCATGTTAAATCCAATGAAATACGTATAAGATATCAGTGAAGAACAAAAACAAAAAAAAGAAACTAATATCCCATTTGCGATAAATTTTTTGGAATTTTCAACCCCTTTTGATATTACTTTTAACAGACACTGACCATACTCTTTGGCCAGGTCGGAATGCATCCCTCCTTGTCTTGAAAGATTTGCAGCCCAGTAAGTCGGAGAAAACAAATAGGCCTAGCTTGGGTATTCTTCAAAAAGAAATACTGGGCTACCTATTTTCCCAAAGAAAAAACTGCTGAACTGGTCATGTTGTTAGACGGGCCACAAAGACCGCACAACCCAGTTTATAGCCTGCTCCTCCGAATTACTACTAAAAAAGTTGTGCAATTCTGTCGTTAATTGACTATACGTTGAAAATGATGTGGGTCCCAGATATCAGCAGGGTGGATTAGAGTAAAAAACGAGGGGTTCATCTGAGTAGTAAAGGAGGCAATTGCTTGTGTTCGGGAGTGGACCTGGTGGGTCCGTATTGTCATACTCACAACTACAGTCCTCTCCCGATTCACTATGTTGACAGGGACTGTTTAAAAAAAACTATGTTTACAGGGCCGGACGGCGGCGCCGCGGCGAACGCACCAAGGCAGAGGATAAAGTGTTGTCGCCAATGTGCTGGGTTGGGTTGGACATTCTTATTGAAAAATAAAAATGGATCGGATCTATTTACGATGTTGACTACGATTTGCATGGGTCCGCTGGTTGCAGGAAGAAAATGATGGGAGAAAGAAGACTGGTCGCTATCTTTGCCGAAGAATAATATCGACTGAATGTAATGACACTATCATAGGAAATAATATCCTCCTGTTAAATCGTGAATTTAAAGAACTGGTGCATGAGCATTTAGCTTTATTTATTTATTTACTTATTTATGTTTAGGGGACCATGAGCATGTACCTGGGCCGGATTCATGTGAGAGCCTCCCTTCTAGTTAATTATGGGCTTCTCTATTGGGCCTTCATCAGTGGGCTGCATGTTATCAACAAGTGCAAAATGTGTTCCATACGAAAAATAGTATGCGCTACGTATGGTACGGGGCACTAAAGTATCGAACCATGCAACGACTTCCAAAACATTGTGTTTGTCGTTCTAAAAACACATTTATTCAACCAACAGACGATATATACTACTGATTGTACATTGAAAACAGCAGCAGCAGCAGCAGCAACCAGGGCTGGGGGTGCAACAGAAGCAGTAAGCAGGCCAGAAGAGTGAAGACGCAACTCTCTCTTCCAAACCAAACATCAGCCATCATTACAAAAGGGCTACCAAAAAATAACAAGTGTATGCATCAAACTAAATAAGGATCCTACTACACCAAGTGTACGCATCTAACTAACTGGCTCAGTTAGACGTTACTATTTATTAAGCTGTGGAGACTGACTGACGGCTTGAACCAGATGGGTGCCTGACTGGGGAAACTCCAGCCAGCAGGTCGAAGTCTGATACCTGCGACCCTCTCTCCTACTTTGGGCTGCAGAGCGTGGCGGCACATATCAGGGTATGGTGCATGCAGAGACGCATGGTACACTGTGTACACACAGTTTTGCCTGATGAACGAAACCGCGCTGCCATCATGATCCTTGCCGTCGTTATCTCCTGGTTAATCGGATAATTCAGTCTGACAAACAGAGAGCGTGTACCAAGGCTACTTACCAACCTCCAGCCAAAAATTCCTGAAGGCCCAGAGAAGCTGGGATCCTGCTCAAAGACCTTGCAGTGACTGTGATTGTATTCCGCGAAACAACACGTCCGGTACGTGCGAACGATCATCAATCGTTCGCCGTCGTCCGATCGAGCCAGGAATCACCTGCAACTGCCATGCCACTTTTCTTTGAAAGGTTCTGGGATTAGGAAGGGTAGGGACACCAGGCGGCCTACAACATCATATCAAGTTGGAGTCAAATAACCCTAAAAAAAGTTGGAGTCAAATAAAAAAGGGCTCTTGATGTAGTCAATCTTAAGAACAACTTGTTATGAGCATGAATATTTTTTCAGTAAATGTTGACAGTAATATAAGCAAGCCATCATGATATCATAGGAAAGTAACATACTGCTGTAACAGCCGTTTGTAGCGATGACTGGAGTAGGCCAGCAATACGTCCAGCCATAGAAGGAGTCGACAGCGTAAATGAGCCCTTGTGTTCAATGGCATCAGAGAACCATGGAGGATGTATGATCCTGCGATGGACGTGCAGATTTATCCACTTACCGTAGTGACCTGTCAGATAGGCGAGACCGCAGTTGAAGAATGCAATTAGCCTGAAGTCTTTATAATTCGTAGATCTTGTGGGCACTTGGCAGATTACAACCTTGAGCAAATCAAACTTGGTATCATGTTGGCTACTGTAAGATTCTGAGTATTCTGGGCCGCAGTGCCAAAGCAGTGCAGTGTTAATCGAAGGAAGGGGGATCAATCGCCGGGTGTAGACCTCCACGAGCATCCAGCTGCCGCGACCGTCGACGAGCACCATCCAAGACATGTTCATACCGACCCAGTACATACCGTTAATGTAGTTGAGGGTGACGGGGATCGGATCGCAGTAAAGGGGGTTGATGCTCGCCACCCTAAGATCGTTATGCTGCATGACACACCGTTTCTAAAGATCAGGCGGCATCTGCAAGCAAGGAGCTGGCTTAAAAAGCTCCGGCCTGAGGGCTTTGAGTAAACGGTACAGCCCCGACGAGCACGCGGCGAGCGGATGGTACTGAGATTGTCCACACGCGAAACAATGAGCTTGATTACCTCTGTGGGGAGCGAATTCCAGCCACTCTTTCGGCGGACGCTGCTCGGTTCTGCCATTGTTAGTGCTTGGGTTTCGGACAAGGGGGAGGCGCCTTAGCGGGGATGGAAGAGCGGACAAAGATGGAGAAGCGAATATGTGCTGCGGGAAGTTGACAGGTGATTATGACTACAGCACGCCGCTTGACTTACGAGACACATACCAGCATCGTAGGGTCATATCGAAGTCAGACAACTTGCTTGAGTGATCACAGTACTGGTACTCCCTACAGTACCTGCTACTATGCCCTAACTTGCTTGAGTAGAGTAGTAGTGGAGTAGGACTCTGCTCTACTACTAGCACCGGAGGAGTAGTATGTTCTAATCTAAAATAGTTACGAACTTCAATGCCCGAGAGTGGAACGACTACGAACCACCATCGGTGCTAACTCCAATCCTGCAAGTCATGGATTTGTTTCTTTTTAACTTTTTGTAAGAATCTGTAGCCAGCCTGCAAGTCATGTACATTGTACTGACAGTGGAACCCACAGAGTACTTAGAATACAAGATTAAGGATGCAATTAACTTTTTAAAGAGGGAGAATCATACACGCAATTAACTCAAATGGATTGGACGTGACTCTATTATTCTCCAACGGCAACCGGCAAATTTCCTCCCACGGGCCCGAGTAGGTTTCTCGGTTTGCATGCGAGTTTAACGGAGGGGTTTGATGGAGGCGAGGAGGCGTGTTCAGCCGGGCGTGCAGTGGACGGCGCAATACTATTCGATTTGACAACTACAACTAGTATATTATAAAAAACAAAGAAGAGTAGTAGAGATAGAGATAAGAATAGAGACTAGGGAGGAGCACCATCTACTGCTTTGTGGGCTACTCCTACGCTCCATTCGGCGGCCGCAACGTCCCCTAAAGCCACTCCCTCCTGCGCCCCATTCGGCGGGCGCTGTTGAAATTTGGGGAGCGCACTCTCGCGACTGCTAGCAGCGACGACTTCACCAATGACGACTTCTTCCCCGACTTCGGCAACCTCTTCCTCAACGACATGGGTGACAACCTCAACGCCAATGGTGCTGCTCCCGTTGCACCGTATGTGTTTCTGTCCTTCCTGTTCGAAATCGTGGTAGAATTCATGTTTCTAGTCTGTGTCCTAGATTTGATCTGTTCATCTACTATGCTAGTCCGCATGATTAGTTTAATCTCTCTTATAGCTGTCATGATTTATTTTGTGCTTATTCAGACTAAATCTCGTAGTAACTTGCTCATATATTCAACTGGCGGAACGTCTCCTACAGCCACTCCCGTTTCATGGACGGCCTGGTCGATGCCTCCAAGGAGCCCTTCATCTACTTCTATGAGTACCCGGTGCCGTTTTGGGACTCGCCGGCGGACATCGTGCATCACCTGACGTAGGCGTGCGGAAATCACTACTGGCCCTTGGCAAAGAACATCAAGTACGAGATGTGCTACCCGTTCACCGTGCCGGAGTCGCTGGAGGATCAGCGCCACCTGCTAGTCTCGGGGGAGGACGGCAGCGTCTTCCTCTTGATTGTGGCCACTGGCGAGGCCCGCACAGGCCGCCGCCACATCTCTGTAGTGTGCGTCAGGGGCGACGCCACTGACGCTGACACTGACACGAGGCCGATGTACGGGTGCATGCTCACTATTACTACCCCTCGGAGGTACGTGGGCGGCGACACTGGCTACGCCAAGCATACTTGGACTCTGCCGAGCTGGGACTTTCCCGCCGATGTGGACATGGAAAGCGCACGGTGTTATTTGAACCCCAACGATGTGCACGGGGGCTCCAAGGAGGTTCACCTGGACATCTGCATTATCAAGTTAAATGTTGATCATTAGTCTTCGCTCAATGTAATCCGCTGTCTAAGCATGTGGAGACTTCCATGCATGATTTTGCTCTATTGGAGTATCGCGCATGAATAAAAGTGTATCCATTTATGGTTTAGTCTAGAATCTTCCATGTATGAATTTTTTACTACAGTACTGGTGAAAGAATTATGATGAACCATTTCTTACATATCCTCTGCCCCCTTCCAAGTCATCCTGATTTAATCCCTCCGTCTAGGTGTATAAGGGCATGGTTAATACTTAAATAGTATAGCCAACTGTTGACTATAAGAAAGGTGCCATGTCATCTGTAGCCAACATGTATAACAATGGATACTCAAAAACTAATTCTTGAAGATCATTTCATGCAAAGCACAATAAGAGTTATTTTTTCACAAGTTTTGCATGCAGGTTGAACAGTTGAACACTTTTGTTTGCAAAAGATACTTTTTTATCTATTTCACCCGGATGTTTGTGAGCTCTAGTGATGAAATAATATCCGAACAAACCTATCGATACCCGTTACACATGAGATGACCCCCACATCCTTTGTCAAAATAAACAACTCCCCGATCAATGCATTTCACTCTTCCGTGCAACGCACGGGCACCTTACTATAGATTAGTACGACCAAAAATTGTACTAACATTATATATAGTACGATAAATGATGATGCATGTCACCTAAAATTATAGGAGTATCATTGAATACTACGTTCAGATACGAATCCAACGATATTGTTTTTGTTGACATGCACTAACATTTTGCCAGTTAAATCTTCAGTCAAATTCAATGGGGGATAAACCACGACCGATGTAGTCGTACTAGTGTAGAGGGTGATGCTGCACGGGAGTCTCACCCCGCTCGTGGCGCGGCAGTAAAGTCGTCACATCACAAAATCCAACCACTCCCAGTAATAAGTGGCCTGGTAAAATAAACGGACAAGCAACCATCACATCCCTCCGTCTTTTTTGCATTTCATCTCTCTGCATTTACTTTCTCCGGTTCATCTCGCACACTCGATCCCTAGCTACTACTCCTAGGGCCAGTTCTTTTGGCGGCTTCCCCAGCTTTTCCCATAAGACTATTCACAGTGGAGAGTAACATTAAGGCGCCTCACTCATTTATTTTGGCTTCTAAACTACTACTAGTAGTACCTCCGTCCTGGTTTATTCCTCACCATTGTAATTTGTGCTAAATTTTGACCAAAGATTTAACTGATAAAATGTTAGTGCATGTGACATGCACTAACATTTATTAGTTAAATTTATGATCAAAATTTGACACAGATTACAATGGGGACCAATAAACCAGGACGGAGGTAGTAGTTATGGGATTACTAATCTAGAAGCCTAAAAGAACTGGCCCCTGGTACTCCTACTAGTAGTAGTACTCAAGTTGGAATTCCAATTGCACGGCAGAACTTGTTAGGCAACAAAATTTGATACAGGGTGTAGGAAGCGGTTTGGGAATTTGCATGCCTTTCCAACCAGTGAGATATTCCGTACAAAGTACGACAGAGAAATAACCACAGAGAAGGAAGCAAAAAGTAAACAATCAAACGAGCATTTTTGCATTTGTTTTGCATTGAATCGTTTCACAAGCTTGACTAGTGCTGTTTTTCTACTTTTACAAAAACCGCATCTTAATGTTAAAACATGCATTTGCACGTACATAAGTAATAGTAGTACTCCCTCCCTCTAGGTGTATAAGTCTTCCCTCCTTCTTGGTAACGGTGCACAACCAAAGATGACTTATTGACCTGGACGGAGGGAGTAGCACAGTCTGCAAGCATATATCGAGAGAGACGTGTAGTGCGATAGTATATAGTAAAGTTTGTGCTATATGCACGTACTTGCAAAATGCGTACGAATACACAGGGTTTCCAAACTATCCCTTTTACATACTTAATTAAGGATGCTAAAAATTCCTGAACATTCGGGATTTATCATTTGCGTCCCAAAACTAATGAGATCGCCTTACGAAACAAAAATTATACTCCTACCAAAAGCCACGGCGCTCGCAGGAGCGCTGGCAGTGCGCCACGAGTGCCCTAGTGCGCGGCCGTTTCCCAGCGCGCCGACACAACGCCTCTTCCTCAGCCTCACAACTCGCGAGGTCTTGATTGGCGGCTTGCCGATGGGCGAGCGCGATCTCACCGGTGTGGTGATCCGGCGCCAACAGGTACTCCTCCTCACTGGAAGCGTGCACCCGGTCCACGTACCACCAAGCGTAGATGAGGTGCTTGGGCCCGACTGCACTCAGGGCGTCGACACGGGCGTCCTCCGCCACCCTCACGGCCCTCGCACGAGCCTTCTGCCAAAGAGCCAATTGCCTGACTCTCTCGGACGCGACATAGGCCTCCCAGGTAGCTTGTTCCGCGGTGCGCTTCTCTTCCTCGGCCTTCTTCTCCGCCATTATTTTGGCGCGCTCTGCTGGAGGCAAAGCCTCCCACAAGGCGACATCCATTTCTTTCCAAAGCTCCTCAAGGCTGGGGGGGGGGGCTCGGCGGGCGGCGCGGTGTTCTCCTTGTAGCGGGGAGCCGACGCGTCCTCCGACGCGCGTGCTGGCGAGATTGGGAACGCCGACGCATCGACCTCGACACGTCGCGGCGAGGAGCGGAACGCCGACGCGTCCTCCTCGGCTAGTGGCGGCGAGGAACGGAACGGCGACGCGGCGAGGAGCGGAACGCCGACGAAATCTCCTCGACTAGTGGCGGCGAGGAACAGAACGGCAACGCATCGCATCACGGCGAGGAGCGGAACACCGACGCGTCCTCCTCGACCAGTGGCGGCGAGGAATGGAACGGCGACGCGTGACCGTCCGCGCGGTGCAGCGAGGGGCGCCTAGGGCTTGGGAGGGGCGATGCCATGGTGGTCGACGTGAGAGGGAGGGGGAGGAGACAGCGATGAACGTGAACGTGCGGGGGAGGAGATAGCGATGTCGTGGGAGGCGCAGTATTTATAGCGAGCAATGGCACGCCTACGTAAGATATGGACTGAGCTGCACTGACTTAACTGCAGGTCCAGTTGCGTCACTGGCATGTGGGCCAGACCCCTGTTGGGCCCATATGTCAGTGAACCAATGCACCTGCAGTTAAGTAACGACTACGTGGGCATATTTGTTGGAGTAAATTAAGGGGGAGGGAAGGGGTGGAAATATTGCTAGTCACAACGGATTGGACGAGCGCGGGGGGAGGAGAGTCATACATGCAGATTTTTTCCACACGGGGTGGAGTGGTGGGACCGCCGGAGGGAGAAGGAGAGTCTGGCAGGCATATTGTTTCCACACATGGAGAGGAAAAGATTTGGAGACGAACGGGCTTCCTGCAGGTACGGGGAACGGTGCATAATAAATCTCATCTTGCATGCCGGGCTAGGTATAGTCTCAAGTCATTAAAAACATACACGTCCCACACATGTTCATATTTCAAGGTGCACTAAATTATTGCATGCGATGATTAAGGCTGGCCATAATGGTGGTATCTTAGCTGGTACTCCCTCCCTTCCGGTTTATAGGGCTCAAATCTCATCAACCAAGGCATTTTGTGATTGAAGGAATATATCTCGTACTTTCCAAAACTACCCTAATTAAACTCATGCATTAATTTGGATTAATTACAGTGCATGCATGCTTGACCACTAGATGAGTAGGAACATTACATGCATTGGTGTGTTCCTTTTAAATTCTTGCATGCAAATATTTAATGTGCATTGGAAACTAAAAATGGGATGGAGATGAGCCCTCTAAATTGGAAAAACAAAAAAGTTGAGATAAGCCTTATAAACCGGAAAGGAGGGAGTATCATGCACACGGGAATAGCAAACATGCTGATGTGGCAAAGAATTAAAGAAGAGAGGGGGGTTAGAGTAACTCGTGTTCATGCATGCATTGGTAAACACATTTTTTTGTGAAGAACTACAAAAACTATTCCACCGCCTCTATCTTGCTAAGAGTAGGTCAAATTTTTGAATCGAGCCCTTTAAACTAGAAGGGGGGTACTAGTACTCTAATAGCTAACCTTGGCCCTGTTTGGATCCATGTGTTAGAGTTAGTTTGGGTTAGTTTAAACTCAACTAACCCAAAAAAATCTAACCCACCCAAGAGGTGCTTTATACTACCCATTATAATCAGTATTGTAGATATTGATATTTTTAGTATAAACGGTTGACGGAAGTAAAAAGGACCAGAGGGAGTATCATGCATGCGGAGTATGCAAAAAATTGCTCATTTATAGCCGGTCGAAGTCTCAAAGGGCGCAGCCGCGCGAGGGAGGCGAAGGTCGTGGGAGGCGCGACGGTTGGCGGAATTAGTTGAAGTTACACACAAGCCGGAATAGCGTGCGAACAGGCAGAAGCTATACCGTCAGGCCTACGATATGGGTCTAGTAGACATGACATCTAGTGGGTCCCGCATAGTTCTCGAGAACTCTTTGGGGGCTTGCAGCCATTTATCCACCGGGCAAGCCAGCAACCCCACGCCATTCGCATGCCCTACTCGTCCCCGTCTTCTACTAGTACAATACCTCACAACAGTTCGCTCCCAGTCATCCCGTCCTTCCACATTACAGCAGTTCCACTAATCCTAACCCTCCTCCCAAATCCATGGCGTCCCAAATCTCCATGATCGGCGGTGAGTACAACGTTAGAACCATCACCGGCGATGAGTTCCACGTCATCTACACCCGTTCTTCCGCAACGGTGAAAGAATGCCTTGCTCGCTTCAAACGCATGTTCGAAAACTCAAATGATGAGTGGGTCGCTAGGCTAGATGTTGAGTACACCACAGTCCTGGGAAGCGAGAAGAAACTAAAGGAGGCAGAGAAGAAGAAGCCCGCTGTGATCCAGGTTTGCGTGCATGACTTATGCTTGGTCTACCACATATGCCATGCCGACGTTGAGTGCAAGGAATTTAAGAAGTTCCTCAAGGGCGGCCGAGTCAAATTCACTACTGTAGACTTTAGGAACGACAAGGAAATCCTAGGTCGGATAGGCCTCGTTGTAGGCGACCCCTTCGACCTCCAGAAGGAAGGGCTGGTGTCCTCCTCTCAGCCTTCAATGCTGACCCTGGCAACAGCCATGATTGATTGTTTGTACGCTAAACTGAAGAAACCTCATCACGAGTTTCATCATGCATGGGAGTCAAAGACATTAGATGAAGATCACATCCTGTACGCAGCAACAGATGCCTACCTTTGTTTAAATATCTACAAGGGTTGGATGAAGAAGCAGAGCCCAGTGTCCGGTTCAAGCAAAGAAGCGTCGGCGAAGAGGAAGAGGTACAAGGAGGAAGTCGAGGACGTGGACTCGGACTCCAAGTAGGTGGCAGTGCCATCGCTCATGCTGGTTCTACTGCAGTGTCAAGCAGACTAGTTGCTTAGTTTATTTTCAAGGGTGTGTTGTGCTGAGGCCCCAGCAGAACTATGTTTATGTTCTTTCTCGTTATTTGAACTCTTTAGTATGTACAGTAGTACTAGTAATATGTCTTACTACTGTTCTTATTGCAGTTGGTACTACTGCTCGTATCTTCGTGTTCCTACTGTAGTTATATGTTCGTACTAGTAGTATAATTTGGGTCAGTCGATTTGTGAAAGAAGTTCGACGGAGTGAAGGAAGAAGACGGCAGGGTGCCCATGATCTATCTTATGAGTGTTGGGTGTGGAATGCAGTTCGCCGGAAAAAATGGATCGTGCCCGGGGTTAAACGGCTGGCGGGGGTGGGGGAGCATGGCGGTGGCAGGCGGTTCAGGGGAGGGCGTGGCGGCGGCAGGCGGTTAGGCCTGTGGCGGGCTGAGAAGATGAACCGTGCATCTATTTCGGAGGTTGAAGAAGCCCTTCTAGCCACCCATGTTGCATCAAACGGCTCACAAGAGTCGACTGACCCAAATTGCTCCTTCAGATTGCAGGATCCATGTGGCATTCAAGGTCTCGAAGGTAGATTCCGTGTCCGCATCCAGTTTGCGGGCTCGACGCGCGCGCGACCGGCTTCCAGCGCGACAGCCACCATGCGTGCCTCATCCGCGCGTGCGGAGACCACAATGACACGCTAGTTCCTCCTCGCTGGCGTGCTGGAGCACGCGCTCGTCCTCCTCTTCGTACGCTGCGTGCATAGACGCGGCTCCACCAGCAGCTCGCGTGCTTGGCAGCGCGGCAGCATCGTGAGGAGGGACTGCAGACGATGTGAGCGGGCGAGCCTTCGGCTTGGCGGCAACACGGCGGTGATGGGCGAGAAATTGTTGGCCAGAGCAGGCGGGCGCCGGCATGCGCAACGGCGGCGGCGGCATATTGATCAGTGCGCGTATGGGAGCTTAGTTTAGTTTTATATAGGGTTGGTCAAACTTAAAAGAAAACCGTACTAGTACACGTAAACATTAGACTTAGGCAGCACTTTTATTAGTTACCACAACCATGATACGGAATCCTGTGCAAGCGCGTGAACCGTGGCCGTGCAGTCGATCGAACGGTGCGTCACCGTGTCGCGCTCGAAGGACATCCACCGAACCTTTTTGTGTGTGTGAAAACAATCCACGAATATTACTCCCTCCCTTCCGGTTTATAGGGCTCAAATCTCAAATCTCATCAACCAAGGCATTTTGTGATTGGAGGAATATATCTCGTACTTTTCAAAACTACCCTAATTAAACTCATGCATTAATTTGGATTAATTACAGTGCATGCATGCTTGACCACTAGATGAGTAGGAACATTACATGCATTGGTGTGTTCCTTTTAAATTCTTGCATGCAAATATTTAATGCGCATTGGAAACTAAAAATGAGATGGAGATGAGCCCTCTAAATTGGAAAAACAAAAAAGTTGAGATAAGCCTTATAAACCGGAAAGGAGGGAGTACTCAACTTTTTTTCCGGGAAAAGTTCTTGACGCTACAATATTTCCATATATTTGAATCTAGCTCCAGTTCGTGTTTATTTGGATTTGGACATTTTAGGTGCGCCCTAGTTTTTTTAATACTGATTTTGGGGCTGTTTGGTTCCCAGCCACCGTTTGCCAAGCCAAAATTTGGCAGCCACAGTTTAGTTGGCATGTGTTTGGTTTTTGCCACACTTTGGCTTGCCACACTTTATTGCCCCTATGGCCCACTTGTCATAGAGACAATGTTGCCACACTTTCCTAAGGTTAGTTCTTCAAAATGAGAGCCACAAGTTGGCAAGCCTAAGGGAATCTTGCCACACTTTTTGAGTGTATGTAATGTGGGACCCTAATGTGGCTTGCCTAAGGTGTGGCTTGAACCAAACACCCACCTAAGTTGGTCAAACTTGCCTAACCTTAGGTGTGGCAACCTTACGCAAACTTAGGGGCTGTTTGGTTCTAGGCCTAGCATTGCCACACTTTGCCACACATTTTTGCCAACCTTGCCTAAGCTTAGTTCATTAAAATGAGAACCACAAGTTGGCAAGCCTAAGGGAATCTTGCCACACTTTGTGAGTGTATGTCATGCAGGGCCCTAGCATGGCGAAAAAGTATATTGCCTAAGGTAAGGCTTGAACCAAACACCCTCCTAAATTGGTCAAAGTTGCCTAACCTTAGGTGTGGCAAGATGTGGCAACCATAGTCACAAACCAAACAGCCCCTTAGTCTCAAACCAAACAACCCCTGTGTGTGTGACTGAGAGAGAACGTGTGTATGTGTCCATATGTGTGTTGTGGCGGAAGGGCAATGTGGAGACGGTGTGCGTGTGATAGAGACATAGAGAGGTGTGAATGTGCAAATGATCATGCATGAGTGAGACATAGACAGATGTCGATATGTTGTGTATACATGAGAGAACGGTCTTCTATTTTACTTGTGTGTGTGTGTGAGAGAGAGAGAGAGAGAGGAGCATCCGTAACACAACAACCATCTCTCTCGATTCGTCCGTCCCTCGCACGATCGCATGTAACACATGCATCAACGCGCACATTTTGACACCCTCACCCAGCCCCTGCCCACCTCAAGGCCCGCACATCGCTCTCTATCTCGCACGCACAATCTCTTCGTGAATACCCTGTTTAGCAAGTAGCTTTCCATCACATACACACACATTTCTCTCCTTAGGTTTATTTCTCTCAATATCTGACACACACACACAGACAACACACATCACACACACACCCCCTCCCCCGAGCACACAATTCATCCCCATCCAAGGTTATATGGCGGCCACTCTCGCTTGTGCTTCTTCGCACCCCAGCATGCACAACACCTCAATCTTCAAAGAGGGCATCGAGGAGATCGAAGACGGTGACCACACTGCGCTAGAGAATGCGGGGCCATTTGGAAGCAGGATGATGTGACGACGGCTGACTGACTCCTCCCCCCACCCTCTCTCTCTCGCACAAAATTACCAATCCCTCTCCCCCCCGCACAAATTTATCAATCCCTCAACCCACGAGATCCTTCCCCTCTCGTCCATGTTTTTCCAGCTCTCTCATCAAACCTGTTGTCTCTTCTCCTTCCACGTGTACAGAATCCGGATGCACACGCATCTCACGTATATTACATGTCTCCATCTTTCTCACAGACCTAACTCCTTCCTCTCTCTTTCTCTCTCTATCTCCCTCTTTTTGTTTCGTTAGGTTTGTCTCCTACTCTCTCGTCCACATACATACAATCTTTCCCGCCCTATCTGCTCCATCTTTGCAAGCTCTCTCTGCACGTTTCATTCACACATTGGGATATGTTCAAAATGTTGCTTTTATAATGGCTGATGTAGAGTTATTGTTGGTTTTGTTGCATCCTACAAAGTAATAACTATGAAATGCATTTTGATTGTCATTTGACTGGGATTATGCGAGTTTGAGCATGTTGTGAAGTACTATAGACCTTGTATACATCTTGGAATTCGACAATGATTGTAACTATTGAATTGTATAGACCATTACATTCGAAGTCAGTAGCCTAATATATTTATTTTCACAATTTCAACAAATGATTAATTCACTACATACTAAGAAAACAAACGTGTACACCCTCCATTTTTATTTAAGTCTGCGTATTAGCATTGGTCAAAGTCAAGTTTTGTAAACTCTGAGAAAGTTTATAACAAAAAATATTAACATATACAATAACAAATAAATACCATTAGATTCATTATTGAATGTACTTTCACATCATACTTATCTGTTATGGTAAATGTTTATATTTTTCTATAAACTTGGTCAAACTTTAGGAAGTTTTACTTCGGTCAAACCTAATATGCAGAGTTTAGTAGTACTACTCGCTAGTTGCTTAGCCGAATCACCCAACACGCCACACGGGGAGTTTAGTGTCACAAAATTTTGAGGTCGGCGGGAAAATCTCCCGTGACCCTGATTCGAGTAGTGGGAAGTTACCATCATAGCCTTCGGAACAGGCCTACGGATGACGGTTGGTTGGGGGCTGTTTTCGTAACTTCAGGTTCACCCTACCCAGTCAACCCCACCCCGGCACCCAGAGTAGTACACCTGAATACTCCCCATTTTCTATCCCCACCGCAAAATAGACTTCTCCACGGCACCGCAGCCTTTGTGCTCCTCCCCTTCTACATCAGTGCACTCATCCACCGCAGCACATCTGCCTCATCGACGACCTCGTACGCCGCACTGGAGTCGGTCCACCGTCGTCGTCGTACACGGAGCCTCTTCCCCGGCACCGTCTTCCACGGTCTCGGATCTACTTCCCGGAAGCCTACACCAAGCGCAGAAGGACCACCTTCGTGGACAATGAACTGACTCCCGTTGCCGACCATGACTCACAGAGGCCGCCGCGACCATCGTTCTCCTCCTCGATTGGTAATGTGTGTATTGAATCACTTAGCAGTACATGTGCGGTTCCAATTTTGTTCATACCTACCCTTCAAATTTCCTGGGTGCTATTGTTCCCATAAAATTAATTGGTTATAGCCTCCATTGTCCAATAGAATATCAGCTTGTAATTGTGCGTCGCTCCTGTATCGCGCTGTGCTTGGGTAGGTGTTTCATCTGCAACCAGTAGTGTGGCAAATGATGGATAGTTTTTTAGAACTAGCAAGATGCCCATGCGTTGCACGCATCAAGATGCATTTGTATGAGTAGTTTATCTTGTGGGAGAAAAGGATGAATGAGGGAATGCCTTATTTGCAAATGCGGAGAGGGGTGTGGGTATGTTTTTGCAAAATTGCCACAGTTTCCTTCCTATCCGTCGGATATAAATCGGATGGCCTATATTGTAGGATGGCAGGAACACCATCATCACCAACTCTGTTTTTTACAAGAATAGGGAAAAAGTAGAGAAAAAAATAGAGAGTAGAGAAGTAGAGATAAATATTAAATATAAAATAAATATAACAGTAGAGAAGAGAGTAGAGATAGAAGAGACACCGGGAAAGGATTGCGCGCGCGTGGGAAAAAGCGGCCGGGCGTGCGCTAGTTTTGACGCGCGGCGTCCGGCGCGCTTTATAAAATCCAACGCCCTCCCACCGCTCTGTGCCTTGCCACCGCTCTCTCCCCGCTCTGTGCCTCGCCACCGCTTTCTCCCCGCTCTTTCTCGCCTCGCCGCCGGTGCGCCACCATGATGCCGCGTCGCCGGGAAACTTGGGGATACCGCGGCGTCCGCGCGCGCCCCTCCGGTGGCTTCTCCGCCGAGATCCGGTTCCGCGGGATGTGCCTCGGCCTCGGCAATTTCGATACCGCCAACGAGGCCGCCTGCGCGTACGACGCGGCGGCGTGGCGCCTCCGTTGGCCTCATAGAACATTGAACTTCCACAGCGTGCCGACGCGGGAGCAGGCACAAGAGCTCGCGCCTCTGCCGCGGCTTATCACCGACGAGGATCGTCGCGACAACCGGAGGCGGGAGCACCGTCTCGGCATCGTCGAGATGGACGAGGAAGCCATGGCGCTGTGGCGCCAACGCTTCCCGTAGGACATCATCAATGAGCGCGAGTTATACGAGCAAAGGAGGGGGGAGAGGGATAAGAGGAGGGCGGAGCGAGCCGCCTATCGCGAGGACAAGCGTAGGTGAAAAGCGGACGCTCAATTCAACATGAGGCTAGGAGCAACGTCCCCCTGGGAATCCAACAACGGTCGGTATCTTCACGCCTACAGTCAGACGTCGGAGGAGGACATCACCGAGGATGAGTCGGACGACGAGGAGTAGTTGAATAATCTATTTTTTATCTATCTATGCTGAGAACTATCCTCTACTCTCTATCTCTACTTCTCGATCTCAGCACTGTAAATGCTTTTTTAAAGTGCCGTGCGTTGTGATTCTGTTGGAGAAGCTCTAACATGGCAGACGAGTGCTTTAATGTTGCCCACAAGATGTGCGAGTATTACTAGTACTATATTTTTCTTGCCATGTTGAGATTTTAAAACCACGAGTGCGAACATGCAGAGGAGCAATGAAGACCAAACACGGGATATTGGGGACAACTTCAAGGAGCGTGGCAAGTTAAAGAGGAGCTGCACCGAACCTGTAAAATGAGCTTTGGTAAGTAACACCCTTTCAATTACTTTCGTTTAGCCTCGTGTTCTTCGATGTGTATATGTTGTAGTTTCTGTTTCTCTTAAGCCTCGTGTTCTTCGATGTGTCATAAGAAGAGTCTTAATCGTCCTAATGCTTTCGTTTTTAGCTTGATGTAGGAAGTGGGTGT
Source organism: Triticum aestivum (assembly GCF_018294505.1). Lineage (NCBI taxonomy): Eukaryota > Viridiplantae > Streptophyta > Magnoliopsida > Poales > Poaceae > Triticum > Triticum aestivum. Next base: position 388,111,785 of record NC_057814.1, on the reverse strand, counting down.
TCTCACTTTGTAGTCTATTTTTATATTTTTTTCCTTTTGAATTCACTTCTCCTGGTTCTGTTTATCTGGCTTCTACTAAATGGATATGGGTTGCTCTGAGTAATTATCTAAAAAAGAAGTAACTTCATGTCAGGTTGCAGTTCCTGCGAGGAGGGAAGTATGGTCAACCTCGAGATCATGTTTCCAGAATGAAGCTGGATTACACACAAGGTGCCAGTTCCCTAATGATGCTGGATTAGACACAAGGTGCAAATTCCCAGATGATGTTGGATTACACACAAGCCAGTTAGAGTCGTCGGCAGTTCGTGTCCTCGTGGCTCTAGAAAGGCTGAAAGAAAGCGTGCAGCAGCCCTTGAGAATGTAGCTGAGTTCCTGAAGAAGCGAAAAGAGCAATCAGATGCTCTCTTCAGCCATGCCAAAGAAGAGATGGAAGAAGCCAGAAATAAGCTAGCAGAGGCAGAGCAGGCTAGGCGTCTCCTGCTATCTAAAATTGTTGTCCATACAAAATTTTCTTCATAGTAGCTAGGTTCAAATGTTTATCCAGTCAGCATGCCTGTTGTGATGTCCGTGCATCTACTGATGTGGCACAAAATATATTTTTCGGGTCATGTAATAATAGCAATTACTTTCCAAACAATAACAGATGAAGCATTGGACATGGTATAGTTCACGCGCAAGCCCGACATTCCAAGTTCAACTTCCACATCAAACTCATGTTCATAGATATCTCCACATTCATACATAATGTCCACAACCATGATTCACTTCAAAGCCAAAAAAATTGAGAGTTATGAATAAAGAAAAACCTCTAGTTCCTGCTACCAGTGTGAGCACAACAAGTTAAGACCATGCGTAATTAATTATATTTTGGTCACTTTTTGTGTTCTAAAATGCCGGCCGGCTCGCGGAAGCACGTGTTGCCGGCACACGCGTGGATTCAATGAAGGCAGGCGGGGCAGTCTGAAGCCGGTTGCATGCGGCAAGGAGGCGTGTTCAGCCGGGCCTGCAGCGAGTGGGGCCCTCTTGGCCGGCGCGCCGGTTCAATGCCTGCGCTATGAGAGGTCGCGTCCGTGTCAGAGCAATCACTCCCTCCACTCCTTTTTTGTTTGCATATAACAAAATCTTGTTTTCCATTCACATTTTACAAGTAAAATTCATGGACAAACTTTGACCCAAAAAACGATGGGGCCTAGTAAACCAAAATGGAGGTAGTAGTTTTTTTAATCAAAGAAGGGTTTCCCCCTTCCGATTTTCATTACTGAAAACCAACATCTAAATCTAAACATAGTATTTTCCCTAGAACTACCAGGTTCAACATCTCGCAACATAAACCCATACAACCATACGCCAAGGAGGTACGTAGTAGGTAGTACTATGAATTCCATTTTCGCTCCATACCAATCGTTCTAAAAACTACTTAGTACTTATAACGCGCCATTGAAAATCGGAACTCTTAACGCCGCTAAAAAATGATATTTTAAACGTGGCTACTCGATCTGTGGCAACTGGCGAGCCACCGCCTCCAAGTCGTGCACCTGTGGTCCCGACCATCAACTCCTACAGATCAAATTATCACGCGAGCTGACTATTCCTACAAAGGTGCGCTCCACCACGTACCCGGTACCCGCGAATGCAGCAATCGTGCACCTAGGGTTTTAGGGTTTATTTGTTTACGTAACACTCATGTGTGCGAGACAGCGAGAGACCGACTGCGTGCGTGCACCTCTTCTCTTCGTATATGTACTCCACCGTTTGTCTGGTGTCCACAAAATTATAATAACTACTAGCAATGTGCCAATGCGTTGCCACACGATCTGAGTAGATTAATACATATTCACTGATTTGATAGAAAAAAAGTCTAGTTTTGAAATACGTATATCACTAAAAAAATGTTATGTTTCACTCAAAATATATTCCTTTGGCGGTTTTGATGAGACAAGGGAGGAATGTTGTTGGTTTCAAGATTCAAGAAGTGGTATATGTCTAATTTCTACTCTTACTAGCAAGATGCCTGTGCGTTGCACGAAACATCAAGATCTTGTGGGAGAAAAGGATGAACGAGGGAAGGCCTTATCTGCAAATGTGGAGAGGAGTGCGGGTAAATTGCCATAGTTTCGTTCCGATCCGTCAGATATAAATCGGACGGCCTATATTGCAGGACGGCAGGCCCACCATCATCACCAACTCTGTTTTCATCCCTACTCTTATAAAAAGCATAGTCGGTGATGATCGTGTGCCTGCCATCCTGTAATATAGGCCGTCCGATCTATATCTAATGGATAGGAAGGAAAGTATGGCAATTTTGCAAAAAGATACCCACACCCCTCTCCACACTTGCAAACAAGGCCTTCCCTTGTTCATCCTTTTCTCCCACAAGATAAACTACTCATACAAATGCATCTTCATGTTCCGTGCAACGCATGGGCATCTTGCTAGTTGTTGCAAAAGCCCATGTGTGTGTGAGAGAGAGAGAGGGAAAGAGGAGGAGGACGAAGTGTGACAAAGACACAAAGTGTGTGTGTGCGAGAGGTATCAGCTTAAAATGAGGCGATAGTGTGTGTGTGCACGATCGAGAGGGCGTGTCTCAAGAAGGGAAGAAAAATCTACATAGATACAAGGAGCGGGAGAGAGACATGTATGAGATAGTGGAAGCATGAGTGTGCGGGTGTATAAACCTATCTAGAGGCTAGTCGATAAATGTTTGTGAGAGAAATACGAGACGGGGGTGCGAAAGCGAGAGTTTTGTGTGTGTGAGAGAGAGATGGTAGTCCGGAAGGGGAGTGGAAGCAGGAGTTGTGTGTGTGTGTGTGTGAGAGAGAGAGGGGGGGGAGTTTGTCTGATCGGTAAACAAATGAATAATGTCAGTCTGGGATGGAGACGAAAAGGAGACCGCAACAAATGTTGTGTCTATAGGAGAGAGAGAGTAATTTTAGTGGTATGATTCATATCTAGAGACATATAGGGTGTGTGAGAGAATCCCATAGAGAGAAGCACAAAGTGAAAGACGAGTGGAGACTGTGTGTGTGGCGGTGAAAATGAAAGCTTAGGTACCTAGTGATACGAGAGAACGGTAGAGACGTGAGAGATAATGAAAACCGTGTAATGTATAATGATAGGGAGAGTGTGACACTTCTCAAGGGAGACGTCGAGAGACCATGTTTGCGAGGATAGGAGAAACATGAAGTGAGTGTGCAGGTGAGCTGGAGAAAAGAGAGTGATAGCTACATGAAGGAGCATGCATGCGAGAGAGATGGGCGTGAAAGGAGTGAACATAAAAGGGATTCAAAAATTTGAATTCGAGATGATGATACATGTAATCCATACTTGAACCAAAATCGATCTATCAAACATGCATACTCATATGAATTCACGCGCATCTATGTTATTTAGTATGTAGATATTACTGATCCATACATTTTAGTAGAACATAATTTGGTTTAATTTTTTGAATTCAACCTTATGATTTTGAGATCATTGTATTTGTAAAGCATATTATACATATAAAAGAGCGGAATTCTTTAATGTGCTTTTGAAAGTATATATATATATAATGATGTATATAGAATTTTATTCCAATCGAAAATGGATCCCGCCCGAAAAATGGAATACAAACGGGATTCGAATTGAGTTGGCACGGTAAACGTGCACTCTACAAAATTTGAACGAAGCGGGGAAAGTCGCCGTAACCGCCCGAAACCAAAATCTGCGAGATGGAAATTACTACTGCCTATCCCTGCCACGCAAAGCCTATCTGCTCGATTTCTATAGATTTCGATAGGGGTAAGTTTGTAATTTCACTCGAACGTGACATAACCGCCTCTCACCCGGATTCATACACGGTGGGCGCCAAAACACAGTGTGTCCTCGGCCGAAATCGACTCCCTCCCTGATTCATACACGGTGGGCGCCAAAAACAAACTCTCATCGGCAAATATTCGGTGTATGCGAGATTACCGTCCTATCCCCAACTAACTAATATTGCTGTGATGTAGGAAATTTGAAACGGGGGCTAAGTTTGTAAATTTCCTCGCATTTGAGACAAGCGCGCCCTGAAGACATGGTTCCCCCTTCCTCTCCACCTCCATTTCCTCATTCGTACTCCGTGGGCACCAAAACACCCTCTCCACCCCAGCCTCCTCCGTCCGCCACCCCATTCACCGCCGTCCTCCTCCACCATGCCGGAGCTGATACCCCGACGCCGCCGTGCATTACAAGAGATCGAACTCTCTCATCCACGGCTTCGGACCGGGATCCTTGCATCCCGTCCTCTCGCTTCATTCCCGCCGTCGTCCACCTTGCCGGCGCCGCTCCTACGACCGTCTCGTCCACCGTGCCCCGCCGCCACCGTCTACCCTCCTAGATCTGCTTCCACGCCACCGACAGCCAACGCTACCGCAACACCGTCAAATTCTCAGCAGATGCATACACGGCGCCGCACCAGAGGTGGTACTCTTTCGTATCTGCTCAACTTATTTATCGCAGCAAGAAAATAGATCGCCACTGCCTTACTCTGATTTCTTGTCCATCACTTACTTGCTAGTTGAGAGCAAACATTGGTTGCAAAATTGCCTTTGTCCGGTTTGCACCTTCAGATCCGCCATGGCACGCTCAACACTATACTCCCAATGCTTATGGTTTTCCCCTTTTATATTCCACACTAGTTAAATCACAGTAGACTAAATTTCAAAAATGGGTCAGTCGATTTTTCAGAGCTCACCGGAGTTCGCCGGTGCGAACGAAGGGGCTCGGGTGGGGACTTTGGTTGTTGGGGGGCGGTGGTGGGGCCTCGCCGAACGAAGAAAACTCGACGCGGGTGGGGGCGGGGGTGGGGTGGGGGTGGCGGAGGAACACAGGCGGTGGGGGCCGATGGTCCGGCCGGCGACCCGTGCGGTGTTCTATATGGGAAGAATCAAAGACGAGGAAGAAGAAGGGTTAGGAGACGTAGGATCTTCATCCAACCGCCTGAAATGGTCGACTGACCCAAATGCAGACATGCCTTTATATTCAGTACCATCATCGTACCTGCTTAGCACTGCTCCTGAATCCATCAAGCTAAACAATGTGCCACTCATAATTCCAAACTTGTTGCTCAAGTACGAATCTGATATGATGCTGATATTACTAAAACAGATAACATTTAATTGGTCAGCTAATGTTCCTACTTTACTTTCGAAAAAGCACGTGCACCACATATAGAGAGACAACAGGGAGTTGCTTTCTTAATGCGCTCTGGTTCATCATGTGTGGGCACTGCGCAACGAACATTTTATTATCCAAAATCTGCTTGCTCTTCTTTACCATGTTCCTCTTCCGTTCTTCTTTAATAAGTACTCTCTCCGTTCCTAAATACAAGTCTTTGTATAGATTCCACCATGGACTACATATGGAGCAAAATGAGTGAATCTACACTCTAAAATGTATCTGGATACATCTGTATGTGATCCATAGTGGAAATCTCTACCAAGACTTATATTTTGGAATGGAGGGAGTATGATAGTAGTACAGTATGTTCCTTGTAGTGAATATGAGAAGGGACATTTGCAGTGTAGAGGTCTATACGGTCGGTTGGTATGGACACTTTGAACTCGTCGGGCCTCTTTGATTCGTAGGATTTTGTAAACATGGGAATAGGATTTGTAGTGGCCTGCCCACTTGAATCCTATAAGAATAGCAAGGAAATGCGGGGAGCTGTGTCGCCTTTGAGAGTTACACTGATATTAACAGTACGGCACCTTCAGTTGAAGAGAGCTGGTATCCGAAGGCTTTCTAGCCGTACCGGCAATACTAGCACATATATTCCAGCAAGTTCCACTTTGCTGATTTTACTCTGATGCTTACGGTTTTCCCGTTATATCTACACTATGATCTGTGTAGCTGCTTTGTGTCGCACTAGCAGCAGTCCACTCTTGAAGCTAAACACCGCAATGACTTACAAAATTGGCACCAAGGCATTGAGTGCCATTCTGGATGCAATGAAACTCATACGCTCACCACCTGTTGATTCTTGTTCAGAATATGATCCTAATGACTATTCTAACCTCGAGGAGTCAAAGGCAGATGGCCTGTCCTGTTCACCCATCAAGGTGCCTGTTCTAATTTGGCAAGGTTTTATTGATTGCGCGTATCTTGCATATGTTGTCTTGCATTTCTTCTACTTTGTTGCACCGCCATCTGCTTAGTTTACTCATCATATATGTCGAGATGCCATGCCCATCCATTATCAATACATATTCCATCTGTCATCATACCATGTTTTTCCACTCAGATGCTGTTCTTGTGCATCAGACATCAAAAAGGAAGAGGGTGATTGCCGAACCTGAAGGAGCACCAGCAAAGTCCTTGAAAAACGTGGTTGTGCCGGAGAAATCAGACAGCACCCCACTTATATTGGCTGTACAACCAGTGACACAAAACGTAGGACCGACTCCAGCAGACTGTACCCATACTTCACTGGCCACACCACTAGCCGCACCACACAGGACCTGCACTCCAGCAAAAGGTATGCCGATTTCAGTTGCCATAGCACCAGCCGTACCACAGAAAAATCCCACTCCAGCAAAAAGTACAGCAAGTCCACCGGCCGAAGACCTATCCCAACTGCAGAGACGGCCAATTCCTGCAGATTGGAACCCCATTCCAGTTATTCCCAGTTTAAAAGACAATGCTTTCAATGTTGTTAGGGACTACGTGCATATATTCCCATCATGGGAAGATTATAGTGAAGACAAACACCATTTTCACATCTTCCTGTCCCACTTACGTGTAAGTGCTATTATTCATGGTGATTATTTTCCTATTTTCTGCTGATTGAACACATCAATGATTTACATTACATTGTTGTAAGTAGGCGAGGGTCAATCTGGATAGTCATGACGAGCAAAGCTTGCTTGCGCTTTTCAAGGAAGCATTGCAGCAGTATCGGTGTTACCTCAGGAAATCACACTTTGATGGCAAGTCTATAAACGAATTTCTGGTGAAGTCTCCTGTGCTAAATTTAGAAGACATGAATGGAAAAACCTTGTTATGCACTGGTCTCATTCCGAGGATGAGGTACTGTCTATGATATCTCATGACAATTTGAACTTCTACTTTTCGGTATGTGCCTTATGGATCTTTTTTGCAGGAAATCTGCTCGAAAAAGAATTCCGGTTTGAAAAGAACGACAGGATATCGCAAATATGCTGCCCACTGCTTTGCTCTTGTTAGTACTTGTTTTCCTATATCAATGTACTTGCATACATACCTGGTTCATTATGTGACAGCAGTATGCATGATAGCTTGCTTATCAATTGTTCGCTCCAAATTATCTGATCTGTATGAATGGTTACATTAGTGTAGAATATATCCAATGCCAATGAATTTTTTTAGCTCTGCATTGTTCTTGTAAGTACCTGCTGTCCTTTATCAGTGTACTTATATTGACAGGTAGTTGTTCATGTACCATCACTCTGCAGCTTATTTTCCTTTGCCCTCCATTTTCTACACATAAGATCTATATTTACTCTTAATATAAGGTTGGATAACACCGATGGTACTGAAGAAGTTTAGCTCTGCATTGCTCTTGGCTGTACCTTTTGCCTGTATCGCTGTACTTACATTTATAGCTACTTGGTTATGTAGCATCACTCTTCATCTTATCTTAAATATTCTCCATTTTTTCTTATATTGTCACATCTATATTTACTCTTAACAAAATGTAGAATAAAGGCAATGCTTATGAAGAAGATTCTGTGGTAAACTTCTTGAATTGCCCCCCCCATCAGCATGGACAAGGGCTTTATAGAGCCTGCCTTCACCAATAATGTAAGTTTGTCCTTCTCAAGCCTTCAAACTTTGTTGTGTATATTTGGTTAGGCATGACTGCAACAGCTGTTTATTTTTGGTGTTTGCATCAAATTGCATGTTTAAAGTTTATTATGTACTCCAGTTCATAAACAAAAGTTTGTCCTTCTCAATTTAAGTTTTCAGTTGTACAACCAAGTTCCTTCTTCATACCATGTAAATTAAACTATACAGAGCAAGTGATCTTATTTTGCCAATCTGAAATGGGATAGATTGACAGCACACTAACCATTGATACTTATGGGTTCTTGATCTGTAATCCAGTGGTGTCGTGAAGCTGCCAACTCCTTCACAATGTCATTTCCTGCCATGTCTTGACCTGAACAATACCATATTGTGTTAATGCTATTTTAAACTGTGTCACTTTATTCGTCAGTAAGAAATGTGATGAATTGTCAGCACTGATACTTATATGTGCAAAACCTGTCATCTGTCTGCTTGTTTATCTTTCAGAGTGAGGAGGATATAAGTGTCAAACAAGTGCAGTCTCACCAGCTTGCTCAGCTGCTTGCGCAGCAGCTCCCGAGCAGGGCTAACCTTTCTTGAACTCTATTGAAGTGCTGTCAGTTTTGTATATTATTTTGTCGGCGTGTTTAGTTGCACTGGTGGCGATCTTTGATGCCCAATGTATGTAATCTGCTGTCTGCTTGTGCTTTATTATCATAGTGGCGAATTTTGATGCCCAGTGGATGTAATATGCCGTAATTTTTTATTGTATAGTCTAGGTTTTTTCTTATTCACGATGCTGCAGTTATTTTATTGTATATATATCCTGTATTCGCAGTAAACCGGCCAAATCATAAAATTACGGTACATAATCGGCCGTCATGCAAATCACCATGTATGATCCACATCATGGGCCCCGTCATCTTGGTCCATTAACAGGCCTAAATGTAAACTGGCCCACTAGTATATTCGGGCCTTTAATAGGCTGAGTAAACCGCCGGCCCTATTTTCCCAAGAAAACTCAATGGGCCTTTAGGTGGCTGAAAAGTAGGTTGGGCCTGAAACGTGCCGAACAGCTCACGGGCCGGCAGCAGGCCGAAATAGACCCCGGCACATGAATGTGCCAATCAAATCATGGGCTTATAACAGGCCAAAATTGTCTCGGTCCTTGTTTGGCCCAATCAGATTATCGGCTGCGAGCAGGCCGAATGCAAACCGGGCCGTAGTTAGGCCCAACTATATGAAGGGCTTTTAACAGGCCGAAATTAATATAGGGCCAAAATGTTAAACGGGCCCTTAACAGGCGGAAACTAATATCAGGCCGAATTACTAAATGGGCCTTTAGCAAATGGGCCCAAAAGCGTAGCGTCCAGTTGACGGGCCGAATCTGATATGGGCAATAATTTAGCCCAAAGCCTCTTAAAGGGCCGGACCTGATCTGGGCCGTAATTTGGCCCAGAACGTGGTAGGATTTTAACAGGTCGGATCTCATATGGGCCATTATTAGGCCCGGAACGTGGCAGGCCATTAATGGACCGGATCAAATATGGGTCGGCATTTGGCCCAAAACATGGCAGCCAGTTAATGGGCCAGCCTACTAGGGTCCTCAAAATCTTGTGGGCCTACAGCTGGGCCGGCCCATTAATGTCGGTGAAATCTTGTGGGCCTTTAGCTGGGCCGACCCATTATGGTCCACAAAAATCTTGTGGGCCTTCACCTGGGCCGGCCCATTATGGCGCGCAAAAATCTTGTGGGCCTTTACCTGGGCCGGCCCATTATGGCCCGCAAAATCTTGTGGGCCTTTAGCTGGGCCGTCCCATTATGGACCGCAAAATCTTGTGGGCCTTTAGTTGGGCCGGACCATTTAAACTTTATGGGCCACTGTTGGGCCGTGGCACGTGTCACGTATCATATGCGCTTTGGGTCCAATGAGTGGATGACATCTGTCCCAACGGTGAGCCGACACGTGTTTCCTCCAGCCAATGATGATTTTACACGTGGAGAATCCCCATTGGTCGGGGCTGTTAACGGGTTATCGGATCCAAAAGCGGACCCGATAGCTTAACGGCGTTCCGTTATGGTGGGTGCCACGTGTCGGTCACCCTTGACGAAAGCACTTCTGTGACGCGCGATTTATCGTCATGGAAGTGGACACTTCCGTGATGATAATTTTGGTGATGTCATGGAACACTTCTACGACAGCACAGGTATGACTATCTTGATTCTGTCATAAAATTGTCATGGATGTACATGCATGACAAAAAATGCGACCTACTGTGACAGACATGTATCATCACGGAAGTGTATTTTTTGTAGTGTTATAATCCAGCTGCCGAGCCCCTCGACACCATCAAGAGGGTCCGGACTACACTGCAACAGGACAGCGCGACTCGTCAAGAGCTCGACTAGCAATTCGGCCTCCGTCCCAGTCCCAATGAGGTAGTGGCATTCATACCACGCGTACACAATTACGCACTCAAAATTCCATGGACATCGACAGAGGCACAAGATAAACCGGGGTATATAGTTCGGCCAGACCGATCCCGGACACACATACTTTTACTTCTTTTTCTTGTTTCAGGTACCTTTTTCCGCGGGCCTGACCGCAAGTCCTTTAGAAGGATTGGCATACAATGGAGGCAAGCAGCACAGGTGTGTAGGGTAATCTTTATACATTCTTCTTGATGGTATTCATACTTATCTCTCAGGACCCGCACGCTACGCCCTATTGACTCCGGCATGTTAAATAGCCAGATACTTCTCGCACCATCTGTACAAGATACACCTTGACGTATCCATCCAGTTATAATAAAAATGGTTCATGGCCCATTTTTTGTGGTTTTCGCTTCTTACTTCGGTTTATTTCGATCTGCTTATTTGCTGCATTGACACTCTTTTACGTTCGCCAGGGGCTACCTGTCGCCCCACAATACGGTAGCATAGTCCGAACACTTCTTATATATAAGTTCGGCACCCCAAATTTAGTATTATATGCATTGGCTCCGAATCATGTCTTTGGTCAATAGTTGGGTTGCCCGGCTCCTGTGCTTGCTACCCTATGTTCCGCTCTATCGGCTAGGGTAGTAAAGGGAGAACTACTGCGATTGTGCCCTGGCCTTGATCGGATGAGCACCTCAGTAGAGAAAGCCGAAAACTGACTGTCATGATACGGCGAGAGCCGGTCAGCTGTTCGAGGGTTACAAAATCGTTGGAGATTTTTTCCGCGTCATGCGAAGGATCGGCACTTCCCGATCAGATGCTGGCAGCACCCTGGCTTGGACCAGGGGCTGCGCACTTGCTTAATTATGAAACTCCTATGGCTAAGTGAGGGCGTTTAAGCCGTACAGTCTGATTGCCTTGTTCGTTGCGCTAAACAACTCCTCCAAAGGACCATATAATTGGATCAAGATTGTTTTGAATCCACCCCGAACACCCCCGTACTACCTACGCGAGGGCAGAAGCCGACGACTGGCCAACCCTCAGATTACAAACAACACAGCCGCACAGGAGGAAACAATTCAAAGCATAATAAAATGATTTTACAAAAACCGGCTTTGTTCCTACAATACAAGGCAAAGGCAACATAAATACATTTATTCAAATACAATGTCCTGCGAACATTGCGCCGCCACAAGTTGAGACCCCTCTACGGCATCCGTGAAATATCGCTCGGGTGTGCGGTGCTCCTTGCCCTCCGGTGGCCCGCTGGCAACTTCAACAGCGTTCATCTTCGCCCACCACATCTTGCAGCGAGCGAAGGCCATACGGGCACCTTCAATACAGGCAGAGCACTTGACGACGTCCAGCCGCGGACAGGCCTCCACTAGACGCCTCACGAGTCCGAAGTAGCTGTCGGGCATAGCTTCGGCTGGCCATAGCCGGATCATCACATCCTTCATGGCTAGTTCGGCCACCCGGTGCAGCTCCACCAGCTGCTTCAGCTGATCGGTGAAGGACACGGAATGCTCCGGCGTCGCATATTGCGACCAGAATAGCCTCTCAATAGAACCTCCTCCTTCGGCTCGGTAGAACTCCACAGCGTCTGATACGCTGTGTGGTAGATCCGCAAAAGCCCCTGGGGAACTCCGAACCCGGGTTAGTAAAAGGTACTGGTTCGCCGCATACTTGCTTTGCATCTTAAAAGCCTTACCCGCCGTGACCTTCTTGGCCTCCTGGATCTCCTGGAGGGCAGCCTGGGCCTCATTCCGTGCGGTCTCCGCGCTCTGACGAGCCTTGGTGAGTTCGGCCCCTTGAGCCGACGCGTCATGCTCCAAGGTCTCACATTTTTTCACCGCATCCTGGAGCTCCTGCTGGATTTCTTTGACCCGGGCCTTGAGCTTCTTACGGGCAGCTTGCTGCTGGACAGCTTTCTCCTCGGCCTCGCCCAGGGCCTTCCTCAGGGCCTGGACCTCGGTCGCGGCTCCTGCACATAATACGACACTACAGTCAATATACAACGCCCACGCTTTCCGAACATACAGCAAGTCGTTACTCACCTTGCTTCTCCTGGAGCCGAACCCTAACCTCGCCGAGCTCGTTCTCGGTCCGCTCCAGCCTCTGCCTCAATTCAAAGACTTTGGCAGCATGCGAGGTTGCGGCCAACATCGACGCCTGCTTATCAATACATATTCAGTCAGCCTCTTATAATTAAGGATTGATCCTCTGCCCGGTTCTTCTCGCCGAACACCGGACAGCGTCTCAGGGGCTACGGACTACACGGGGTTTTTCTCTTTCTTACCTCGAAACCTGTTAACAGGCTGCTACAGGCTTCATTCAGTCCGCTCTTGGCAGACTGAACCTTCTCGATCACTGCACCCATAAGGACACGATGCTCGTCCACGACGGAGGCGCTTCGTAACGCCCCCATCAGGTCATCCGGCGCTCCTGGATGGACAGGAGACACCGATGGAGGCGGCGCACCCCCCTCCTTCAAAGGGGGCTACTCGCCCGACTCTGGAGCCATATGGGTCTCCGGAATCGTATTCGGCTGAGGGCCGAACTGGATACGGCCCTTCTTGCCAGTCTCCATGGGGATTGGCTCCCCCATGTGTCCGGCAGTGGAGGTCTCGCCTTGTGGCACCTCCCGGACAATGTCCTGGGCTCCTCCCTTCAGAGCGGTCCTCTGGGACAGCACTTCGGTGTCATCCCTAGCCCCGGGGGAGTAAGCAGCCGGTGGCGACATGCTCGCCATCTCCGACGGAGCCAACGAACCTCCATATGAGGATCGCTGGATAAGGTCACGGGCCGGACTGCAATAGTGTAGTTAACCATGTTAAAATAATAAAGAGAAAGGGCTGGACGTGCGCATGAATAAGCCATGTCACTTACGATGCGGCCTGGGGCTTAGTGCGGGGGCGTCGTTCCGGACTACTATCAACGTCCCACGCGGTATTGACCGCTGGGGCGCCCTTCCCCTTTTTGGGCGCTTTCGCCTCCGGATGTGCCAAGGCCGCCATCTTCTTCTTCTTCTCCTCGGGAGGAGGGTTGTTTTCCTCATCCTCCTCCTCTTCCTCGTCATTGTCCTCAGGGACAGAGGAATGGGCCTCGTCGTCTTCGGATGTCGCGTCCGAAGTGCCTTTGCGACGGGGGCCACTCTTGGCCCCCTTGGCCTTCTTCTTGGCCTTCTTCTTCGGCGCCTTATATGGCGCCGGCACCAGCATCTTCGCCAGGCGCGGGATGACCGGTTCTTCGGGCAGCGGAGCCGGACACTGGATCTGCTTCGCCCTCTCCACCCAGTCCTGAGGGAGCAATACTGAAATCTCAGACATCATCCTCGAAACATTTAAGTTGGGGATACATCAAAAGTAACATACCTCGCTGGCGGGGTGTTTACAGTTGTGACCACGGTCTGAATCCGTGGCCGGCGGTTTCTCGTTGCCCTTAAAGAGCAACTTCCAGGCATCTCCATGGGTGGTCTCGAAGAGCCTCACCAGGGTCCGGTGCTTCTTCGGGTTGAAATCCCATAGAAGTCGTCCTCTGCGCTGGCATGGAAGAATCCGACGAACTAGCGTCACCTGGATCACATCGACGAGCTTGACGTCCTTAGCTATCATGCTCTGAACGCGCGTCTGCAACGCTATCAGCTCATTAGACGAACACCAGTCCAGACTCTTCTCGACCCAAGAGGTGAGCTGCATGGGAGCACCGGAGCGGAATTCGGCAGCCGCGGCCCAGGTGGTGCCGCGGGGTTCTGTGATGTAGAACCATTGTCTCTGCCACTCCTTCACTGTATCCACAAAAATACCTTTCGGCCAGGAGACGTTGGGCAGCTTGCTCACCATGGCTCCTCCGCACTCCGCGTGCTAGCCATCCACCACCTTCGGCTTCACATTGAAGACTTTGAGCTACAGCCCGAAGTGGGGGTGGATGCGGAGGAAGGCCTCACACACGACGATAAACGCCGAGATGTTGAGGAAGGAATTCGGGGACAGATCATGGAAATCTACCCCGTAATAATACATTAGCCCGCAGACAAAGGGGTGGAGTGGAAACCCTTGCCCGCGGAGGAAATGGGGGATGAATACTACCCTCTCTGTGGGCTCCGGCATGGGGACGACTTGTCCCTCGGCTGGCAGACGATGGGCGATCTCCTCCGCCAAATATCCGGCCGCCCGGAGCTCAGTAATGTCCTCCTCCTTGACAGAGGAGGCCATCCACTTGCCCTGACCACCGGATCCGGACATGGTTGCTTGAGTGGAAAGGAGATGAGAACTTGGGCGCTGGAGCTTGAGATCAGAAAGACGGAGAAAGAGCATGAGAAGAGGAAGAGGGAATCCTTATCCCCTTATAAAGGCAGCAAATATTAAATGCCTCCTCACTCGCCTAGGATTCGCTTGTTCCTAAGGGTTGTATAAACGACACGGTTGAGTTACCCATGCCCGCATTGATGAGAATCCCGCAATAAGGGGACACGATCTCTGCTTCGACAAGACGTGCTCTTCCAACTAGAAGGATCCCGTCCATGAAATGTGAGGCAATGTTCTATCAGCAAATATTACCTTTTCTAGCTTGCCAACCCGTACCCTTTGTTGTAGTAGCATTTTCCGTGCGGTGCTTTAACTGTGCCGCATTTAATTATTTCAGTTATGCAAACATGTATTTTTCAATAGGTCTATGTGATGTTTAAGTATGAATTGTCCACTTTAGTTTCACGAATGGCTATATTTGGTTGTTTAGAGTGAGTAGATGCCTTGTTTATCTGTATTTGGTTGTTAGGTTGGTTGGAGTGAGCATTTTTTTCAGTTATCAAGTAGATGCCTTGTTTATCTGTATTTGGTTCTTAGTTTGGTTGTAGTGAGTATTTGTCCAGTTATCAAGCAGATGCCTTGTTTACCTGTATTTGGTTGTTAGGTTGCTTTTTTAGCATTTCCCCAGTTATCAAGAAGATGCCTTGTTTATGTGTATCTGCTTGTTAGGATGGTTGAAGTGAGCATTTTTCCAGTTTTCAAGCATATGCCTTGTTTATCTGTATTTGCTTGTTAGGTTGGTTGAAGTGAGACTCCGTCCAGTTTTAAATGGCTATATTTGGTTGCTATACTGGTCATTTATGCCTTGTTTATTTTAGTCATTCACAATGTGTGGTTCATTATGTGCAAGTCGGAACTGTGCCGCTCGACTACATCAATACCAGTTTGAACGGCTATATTTGGTTCCAGTTATTCCTGGTGTAGTTAACACATGCCCTTTATTTTCAGTTTTACACATTTATCCAGTGTGATGTCTAAGCATTACCTACGTTCTATTCATTTTCTACAATACCAGTTTGAATTGCAATATTTGATGGCTGTTAAGCCTGCTATCGGCAACATTGCCTTCCATTTTATATCTGCTTTAACAGCATGCCGAAACCAACACATTCAAGCTATCATTTGGAGATGATGCTGTTTACCTTTGCTATATTTGTTTGATGTTAATATTGTTGTACTTATCATGCCTTTCCACTACTTATGCAGGACAACAACAGGAGTGGCCACCATTTTCCGCCGAGGTTAGCTTCATCCCTCGGCTTGTACTCCCCCGTCATTCCATAATGTAGTGCATATAGATCCAGGCCTGGACACTAGTTAGCTTCTAATATTGACTTGTTGCCTGTAGGTACATATGCCCTTGGAAAGGATCAACGCATCGACCCTTATTGCATATGGGGCATTGAGATATTGATGAACAAGCATCAAGTGAGGAAACTAATAAGGATTATTAGCTAAAAGATATGAATGGTGGCAAGCAAATTATTTGTTTATGCTCTATCCAACACAACAGTGAGCTGTAGGATGGTAACTACAAACTCTGCAGCCTTCTCTTTTTTACTGCCCATAATGAGTTGTTAGACAACAATGTCTGAATCTTTTTCGTTCCCAGTGGTTCCCGAAGCAGTTCACTCAATATTACCTCGCAAAGTACATGATTGGTGGACATGCAATGAAGGTTAAAGTATTTCATCCAGACTACAATGAGCATCGAGAAGTCCTAATGAAGACAGTGAAGGATGGACGGGCAGCCATCACAAGGGGTTGGCATAGAGTCGTGCGCGCCTTACGCATGGAGGAGGGCACAATATGGGCATTCCGCTTCACCTTCTCCAGCAACCAGAATGTCTTTCGCCTCTCTCTTTACAGTCTTTAGTACAACTGTGGTTCATCATTCTTTACTTGGTGCTTCTGTAGTTCTGCAGTATATGTACCTGTGCATTGAATTATGGATTCGTGGTTGAACCTATATTTGTAATAAACATGGTTGGATATGAAATAAGTGATTGCCTACTTTCAAATTAATAACATGTGATTTTTAAATTAGGGATTAATTGTATTAATTATGGATTAAATAAGGATTACACTGCACACGGTTTGCGAAAGGGAAACGTCTGCGATATACGTGGAGATCAGAAACGTTTCTAGGATCCACTACGTGTGCGATCAATCTCCACTGCACACACGACTTTCTCTTGAAAACTGTTTGCGTTAGGCCACCTTGCGCAAACGTTTATCACATAAAAAGTGTGTGTGATGGACAGCCTTTGCCACACAGTTTCTTTCTACGCACCGTGTGTGATGCATTCAATAACGCAAACAATAAAATTATTAATATCATGTGCAATGGCAACACTATTACAAACGATTTAATGGGAAAAATTGTGTGTGATGTACCTGTGAACGGAAACGTTTTCCTTGGAGCGACTGTGTGGGATGTACATACGAACGGAAATGTTTAGCGGGGACTGACTGTGTGGGATGTACTTGCGTGCGGAAACAATTTTGCCGTATAATTGTATTTTTTTAGCTGTACTGTACGTATTTTCATATTTGAGCGCTCGCTGGTTGCACACGACCTCATTTTGCCGAACGTGTGTGCCAGGAGGGCATATCCCCGACGGTTTCTGGGTTGTGTGGGAAGGACCCCCCTCTCGCCCACACTCACTTGGCGACGGTTCCAGATGCCGTCGCGGAAAGGGGTTTTAAACCGTTTGTTTAGGACCGACGCGCACCAGTGTAACAAATTGATCCAGTGCCCAGTGCCAGTTCCTGCTTATTGCATGTTTTTTGTTTTGCAGAATATCCATATCAAACGAAGTCCAAATGCGATCAAAATTTACGGAGAATTATTTTGGAGTGTATGTGATTTTTGGGAGGTAGAATCTATGCAAATGGAGGCCTACGGCCTCCACAAGACACCAGGGCGCGACCTCCCGCTGGCGCACGGTGGTGCCTTGTGGGCACCCCGTAAGTCGGTCGGGGCTCTTCTTCGGGCGCAAGAAAGATAATTTATGGAAAAAATGTGTAAAAATTTCAGCGCAATCGGAGTTACGGATCTTCGGAAATTTAAGAAACGGTGAAGGGCCAGAAAACAGGAACGCGAAATCGAAGAGAACAGGGGGAGAGATCCAATCTCGGAGGGGCTATCGCCCCTCCGCCGCCATGGAGGCCATGAACCAGATGGGGAACTCTCCTCCCCTCGAGGGGAAGGCCAAGGAAGAAGAAGAAGAAGGAGGGGGGATCTCTCCCCCTCTATCCCGATGGCGCCGGAATGCCACCGGGGCAAGGATCGTGACGACGATCTATACCAACAATCTTGCTACCGTCAACACCAACTTTCTCCCCCTCTGTGTAACCTCTTTATTCCTGCTACAATTCTCTACTTAAACATGGTGCTCAACACTATATATTATTATCCAATGATATGTGGTTATCCTATTATGTTTGAGTAGATCTGTTTGGTCCTATGGGTTGATTGATGATTGTGATTGGTTTGAGTTGTATTTTTTATTTTGGTGTTGTCCTATGGTGCCCTCTGTGTAGCGCAAACGTGAGGGATCCCCGTTTTAAGGTGTTGCAATACCTTCATGATTATCTTATGGTGAGTGGCTAGAGTAACAGAAGCTTACGCCCGAGTAAGGGGGTTGTTGCGTATGGGAGTAAAGAGGTCTTGATACTTAATGCTATGGTTGGGTTTTACCTTAATGATCTTTGGTAGTTGCGGGTGCTTGCTAGAGTTCCAACCATAAGTGCATATGATCCAAGTACGGAAAGTACGTTAGCTCATGCCTCTCCCTCATATAAAATTGCAATAATGATTGCTGGTTTAGTTATCGATCACCTAGGGACAAATAACTTTCTTATGTGACAAAAGCCTTTTTACTAAACAACTAAATTTTATTATCTCGCAAAGTACTCCTAGTTTTATTCTTGCAAAGTAGTTCTAGCATCACACCTACAAAATAGTTTCATACTTGTTCTAGGTAAAGCAAATGTTAAAGTGTGCGTAGAGTTGTATCGGTGGTCGATAGAACTTGAGGGAATATTTGTTCTACCTTTAGCTCCTCGTTGGGTTCGACACTCTTATTTATCGAAAAAGTCTACAAACGATCCCCTATACTTGTGAGTTATCAAGACTAAGAAAAATCGTGACCCACACATGCAGAAATCAAGATCGCCAACCATCTCATAGATATTTAACGTTGGGAAGAGGTAATGTGGCATTAACGTTCTCATATTCAATGGTTATTGGATGTGGGGGGGGGGGTAGAAAAAGAATTTTGCATCTCTAAGCGAGTGTAAGAAAAAAATACCGGTTGAAGAAACTCAATGATTATTTTACATAGAGTAATTCTAAGATGAGGTTGACTACGACTGAATTTTACAATCACCTCTACCGATCAGAGGGAACAAATTGAAAGGACGTGGTTTTGGACACAATACCAGTTAGGGTAACACATGCGATGATGAAAAGCTATGTGGTGAAAGAGACACTCTTCTGTGTGTTTCCCACGAAAGCCCCTGGTCTGGATGAGTTGCAAGCACATTTTTTACCAGTGGAATCGCTACTTATGTGGGACTGAGGTGGTTGCCACAGTATTGTGGGAACTAGCAGGAGAAGATTCTTTGTAGAGCATCAATAGAACATTTATTGTTCTAATACTCAAAGTGGCTAGTCCAGATGAGTTTGGGTAATTCAGACCGATCAGCTTTTGCAATGTCATTTGTAAAGTGGCATCAAATTAAGTTGGTGGCGAATAGATTTCACCAGAGTAACTTATATAAGGAGAGGGCGTGGTGCTGGGATTTTGGTAGGGCAGGTAAATCCCTTCATAGAGAGGGGCCAAGGCTTTATAGCGCAAAGAACTCCTCGGAAACCTAAACGAGCAGACGGAGAAAAATGGTGTGATTGGCACGCCTGGCATGAGAAATTACACCAAACATCACCATTTGTAATTCAGCCCGGGCTCGCATTAAGGGCATGTCACGACCACACAAATTATTCAATTAATGATTAGGAACTCAGTAAAAGGATGACCGATCGAGAAACAAAACATTATCTAGAAAAAGGCGCTATAGGCCTAAGCAAACATGCCCTCAAAAAACAAAATCGCCTCGCGGCTTTGGGAAACAAAGAAGGCAGAACACCAAGCAGCTCCATTATGGATACAGATGGGTGGCTTGTCGACGAGAAGTGGGATATTGCCCATGTCATGCCATGCATGCCCCCTCGGCAAGACGTCTTTGTCCACATCAAGATTCAACAAGGAACCCATCTTCGGGGGAATAATGTTCTCCAAACAGGTAAGCCCATGGAGTCCTGCGGAGTGATACGTCTCCAACGTATCTATAATTTATGAAGTATTCATGACATGTTTACAATAGTTTTATATGATTTTGGTATGATTTGATTAGAACTAACCCGGACTGACGTTTTTTTTGCAGAACTACCGTGGTGTTATTTTTGTGCAGAAATAAAAGTTCTCGGAATTCGCTGAAAATCAACGGAGAATTTTTTCTAGAAAATATGAAAAATACTGGAACAAAAATCTACTGGAGGGGAGTCCCGTGGGCCCCACGAGGGTGGGGGGCGCGCCCACCCCCTGGACGTGCCCCAGTGCCTCGTGGACTACCCGTGGGGCCCCCTGACTTGTTCTCGACGCCAAACTCTCCTATAAATACCCAAACTTCCAAAAATTAACCTAGATCGGAAGTTCCGCCGCCGCAAGCCTTTGTAGCCATGAGAAATCAATCTAGGCCCTCTCTGGCACCCTGCCGAAGGGGGCCATCATCACCGGAGTGCCATCGGGAGGGGAATCATCGTCGCGGTGATCGTCTTCATCAACATCACCACCATCATCACCATCCTCATATCTTTTACGTGGTCCACTCTCCCGCACCCCGCTGTAATCCCTACTTGAACATGGTGCTTTATGCCACATATTATGATCCAATGATGTGTTTCCATCCTATGATGTTTTGAGTAGACATCCTTTGTCTTTGGGTTGATTAATGATCTAGATTGGTATGAGTTGTATGTTTTATTTTGGTGCTGTCCTATGGTGCCCTCCGTGTCGCGCAAGCATGAGGGATTCCCGCTGTAGGGTGTTGCAATATGTCCATGGTTTACTTATTGTCTGCGTTGCTTGAGTGACAGAAGCATAAACACGGATAAGTGGGTCACGGCGTATGGGATAAAGGGGACTTGATGCTTTAATACTATGGTTGGGTTTTACCTTAATGATCTATAGTAGTTGCGGATGCTTGCTAGAGTTTCAATCATAAGTGCATATGATCCAAGATGAGAAAGTATGTTAGCTTATGCCTCTCCCTCATATGAAATTGCAATAGTGATTACCGATCTTGTTAACAATTGCCTAGGACAATTCCGCACACCGATCCATCATTATTCCACACTCGCTATTTATAATATTTAGTAATATATTCTAACTTTATGATAACAACACCTACTTTTATTTTTTAGCTCTCCGATATCATGCGAAGTTATCCTCTTCATACCCACAACGTAGTTTCATTTCTCGTTTCTAGTTGGAAGCAAACGTTCGGTGTACGTAGAGTCGTATCAGTGGCACATAGGACTTGAGAGAAAATTGATCTTACCTTTAGCTCCCTATGGGTTCGACACTCCATACTTATCACTTCCACCTTTGGGAATTGCTACGATGATTCCCTGCACTTGGGGATTATCATGGAGTAAGGTGCCCGGCTGCTAGAATAAAAGGAGACCGATTTGACTAAACCTACGACATCAAGATGGGAAGGGTACAAATTGACCAAGGCCGGCTATAAATACCCTATAACCAGATGGCGGATAACTTTTACTTCCACAGCAAAGATGGCAAAATCAAAGCCCTAGTTTATCCCAGAATAGATTCGATCTAAGACATTGTGTCTAGTTCAACCAACTCGAAAACCAGTGCCTCACATTGGAGTTGGTGGACCCACACATTGTACTCGTGGATATATTTTTCCTTGATATAATCCCCGACAAACGGGATTACGGTTTTTAATTGCGTCACAAGGGCCCAAACATGGGTAAAATTGCTCCCCAATGTCTGTCCGATAACTTCAATTACGACCAACTCTCATACAAATCCACGTACATCAACGAACGGTTATTCTGGTACTTTGGAAAACATCGTCGACAATGTCAATCAACCATTCTTAATAATGACATACTAAAATGACAATAGGAAATTTACCATAGCGAGCATCCTTCATCTCAGCATCACCAATAACAAGGTTAGCAGTCTTGCTGCTCTTCTCAGTGTTGGAACACCCATGAACAATGTGAATATGCATATAGGGTTTCGATCAATGATCTTTACCGACTCTGGAGTTGTAGCGGAAGTAGACGATTCGATGTAGATCGTACTTGGAGTCCCTCGAACCGTTGATGATGATCCCGCAAACCGCCCTCGAAAGATCCCCCGGACGGAAGACCGAAAACACAACCTCTCTACTTGGTTGAAGCGTACGACCTTCATGATCTGGCAGCGCTTCGCCGTCTAGATCTAATCGTCGCCAGAGAATTAGAGGGACGGGATTAGAACCACACTTGGCTTCTAATTATGAGGATTAGAAGAAATTTATCTAGCTCTTATTAGTCAACTAGGACCAACTAGAACTAGAACTAGATGAACCAGAGGAGGCTCCAAAACTTGTGTATGCAATAGGGCCAACCTCAAGTATATATAGGTTAGAGGAGGAGGGAGGGGCAGCCGCCAAGGAGGAAAAGACTCTCCTTGGGGCATCATCCATGGGAGGAAGAGTTGGACTCCTCCTCCAGGGAGCTCCTATAGGGCGCCTTATGCGCTGGTTGGCGTAACTGGCGCCCGCTGCAGCTCGCCAGTAGGTCGGCCCATGAAGACGCATGTGCAGTGCAAAAAATTATGTCACGAAAGAACCACCGAAACGATGCTCTCGTTAGGATTCGAACATACACCAGTAAGCTCCAATACATGATTGGCTACCCACTAGACCTATTAAGCCCTTACGAAATAATTGCAACGCAAAATATCTAAGTACTATAATTAAGTCGTGCTATTTAGAAAAATAGGATTATTTAGAAAAGAAATGTGAATTTTCTTGAATGTCCACAGATTTCAAAAAACATCACGAATAAAAAAAAGTTCATGTATTCAAAAAACATTCACGAATTCAAAAGGCTCATAAAAATTTAAAACAGTTCATCAATTTTCAAAAAAGTTCACAAAATTGAAAAAAGCTTATTGATTTTGAGAAAAAGTTCATCGATTTTGGAAAAAGTTAACCTATTTTGAAAAAAGTTCATTGATTTTGGAAAAAAATCAACGAATTTGAAGAAAGTTCATCAAATTTGAAGTTCATCGGATTTGAAAAAATTTCATCGAATTCAAAAAAAGTTCATTGATTTTGAAAAAAAGTTTATCGAATTTGGAAAAAGTTTATCAAATTTGAAGAAAGTTCATCGGATTTGAAAAAAGTTGATCTAATTTGAAAAAAATTCATCAAATTTGAGAAAAAATCATTG
The DNA here is from genome assembly GCF_018294505.1 of Triticum aestivum. Taxonomy (NCBI): domain Eukaryota; kingdom Viridiplantae; phylum Streptophyta; class Magnoliopsida; order Poales; family Poaceae; genus Triticum; species Triticum aestivum. The sequence continues at coordinate 388,088,715 of NC_057814.1, read as the reverse complement.
ATTCAAAAAAAAATTTATCGAAAATTAAGAAAAAGTTCATTGGTTTTGCGAATAGGTTCACGAAAAATTTGAAAAGTTCATAGAAACAGGAAGAAGAAAAAAAGGTAAAAGGAAAGTACATGGATGAAAAGGTTGAGAAAGGCGTACATATGCACAAGAGGTTGGTTGGCGTGGTGGTTATTGAGTTGAACCCGGAAGGAGGAGGTCGCAGGTTCGATTCTCGCTGCATGTGCGCTGTTTGTGAATAACCCATAAACGGGAGCTTAAGGCGCCATTTAGGGTTTGCCCCGAAATGAGTGGGGCCTCCTAACCGGCGCCTTAGGCGCCGGTTCAAGCAGCTGGGGCGCACACGCCGCTCCTAATGGGCTGGCCCACGATAAGCTGCGCAACAAAAAAAATTATGGCGCTAAAACCCCCCGTAAAAATGATGTTCACGTGAGGATTTCATCTGTGGCTGCCGAGCTTCAGACACTATTCCGTAACCACTAGATCAGCCAGTCTCTACAAACTAAATACATCGCGAAGAACTTTAAGAATAAGTATATAGCCACGCTGCCTACTTCATATAGCTTTTGGAAAAAGAGATTTTTTTAACAAACATGTGAAGAAAATTTAAAAGATCACACATTTCAGAACAAAATCATGAACTAAAAAAAGTTCACGAATTAGAAAAAATCATCGAATTTAAGAAGTTCACAAACTTGAAAAAAGTTCCTCAATTTTTATAAAAACTTTTCTTCGATTTTGACAAAACAATTGATTTATAAAAATTTCATCCAACACTAAAAAAGTTCATCGATTTTAAAACAAAATGATTTTGGAAAAATTCGTCGATTTTGAAAAGAAAGTTCATCCAACATGATTTTTTTATCAAATTTGCAAAAAAAGTTCATCGATTTTGAATAAAAAAGGTCATCGGTTTAAAAAAAAGTTAATCAATTTTTTTTTAAAAGTTCATGGATTTTGAAAAAAAGTTCATTGAATTTGAAAAAAGTTCATCGAAATTGAAAAAAGTTCATTGAATTTGAAAAATGTTCATCGATACTGGAAAAAGTTCAAAATTTTCAAAAGAGTGCACAAAATGTGAAGAAAAGTTCATCAATTTGAAAAAGTGTTAATGAAATTTGAAAAAAGTTCATCAATTTGAAGAAAAAGTTCACGTATCATTGAACCAGGAAGAAAAAAACAGAATACGAAAAAAAGATAACGGAAAAAGGAAAAGGAAAGTATATAAGATGAAAAAAGTGAACTTTATCAGATGGCGCTACGTGTCCGAGTGGTTATACCATCGGACCTTGGTGAGGGAGGTCGTGGGTTCGATTCTTTTTTCAGCGCACTCGATTTTTTGGATTAAAAACTCATGGGAAAAGAACACTAGCTGGGCCGGCCCAGCGGGGAGAGTGGTGTGTGAGCCCTATACGGGTTGGCCTTTAAGGGGCACTTAAGGCGCCAGTTAGGAAATCCCCCTTCCGCCCTCCAATTTGCCCCCCCCCCCACAAGGAAAGAGTGGGCACCAATTTCACTTGGGCCTTTGTGGCCCAAGCTACCTTCCACCTCTTGGCCTTTTAAGGCCCGTGATATTTAATAAAATATAAAAGCCTTCTAATAATTACTAGAGCCTTATATACCGAAAAAAATTCCACCTATATATATTAATTATCAGGAATACCCCGTATTGCCCGATAAACACCGAAATCTTTCCGGTGACCCCGAAACGCTTCTGGTTCCTCTCGAAACTATTCCAAATATTAATGAAGGCATTCCACAAATAAATCCTCAATACTCTCATCCTACTAACACTCAACAGAACATGATTACCTTAAGCTTATGACCCCGTAGTTTCTGGAAATCATGGACATGAACGAAACCCCTTCGTTCAATGACCGATAGCGGAAACGTGGACATCCTTATCGATCCATATGATTACACGAATGACATTTGAGTGAACCTTTGGTTATTATGTGATGTCCCCCTGCTTCTCAATACTTTACAAAACCCGGCGTGCATCGGTATCCTCCTGAGTCATGCACATGCTCACTATACCGTTGATCTCGTTACCAGTTTTGTTCTTCTTTCTCGTTGAAGTGTTCCGACATCATCGTGATGTAGTCATCTATGTCTGGCCAGATGATGATGGATGTCGTCACACTGAGAGGGCCCTAAGAATATCTCTCCATCGTCGGAGGAGCCAATTGCACTCTCGAGCTATCTAGTCCCTTGACAAACATTTCGATGAACTCGTAAGTTATCGTTATGATCACCTAGTTACAGATGACGTTCGAGCAACCCCAAAGTCCATCGTATGATAGGAAGTGACAAAGATACTCCCATGGTCTGAGGTACTAAAACACATGCTAACACTCTATGTTATAACAATTTATTTTAGACGATATTATCTCAAAGTATAACAAACAAGTTTGGGTCGACCCATTATGATCGTTCTTCTGACGTCATACACTCAATGTTGTTTCAGGACTATCATTACACTTAACGATATCTTGAGATGCGGAAAACATGATCACCAACAACACTTGAGCCACTCTTAGAGGCAAGATCGGGAACCTATATTTTACCGTTTATCATTCCACACGTGCATATGAGTTTTCCACTGAATCACATATTCCAGGATCATGACAGTTATGGCATGAAATATAAACTCTTAATTACGAAACCAGAAATATAATAATACAATATTATTTCCTCTAGGGCATATTTCTAACAGTATCCCACTTGCACTAGAGTAAATAATCCAGTTAACATTTTTTGTTTAACACCAATGGCAATCCGGTGTTTCTTCATGCTTTGCTTGTGGTATGGCCTTCATCCTATCAGATCTTGACAACTCCATATCCACGTGTATCATTTGCATTTCTGTGCAACTAGAATTCATAATTTGTGTGAAACATGCTTTGTATATATTGAATCACTAGAAGAACTTTTGATTCCTTAGATCGAGCTATGGAATCACTGTTGAGAACAGTGTTCCATTGGCACAATCATTTAGAAACCGTACCATGTTCATAAATTAACCTTTGATTCATCATCCTCTATTTTAGCTTCTAAAGCAACAATATACTCAGCCTTCTATTATAGAATTCACCAAGTAACTTTCTTGGACCAACTCCAACTTACTGTGCCACCATAAATCATTTAACCGAAACCGAAAATCACTTAGAGCAACGATGCAGATCTTTGTCGATGTACTACTTACAATGAACATGTATTGATGTAACTCCTTACAACAATCTCTTCATCTTCTCCTTTTGTAGGAAACATGTTCTCAGTATTTAACAATATTTTCACTATTGTTCTATGATAAACAATTTGACCATTCGGATAACTTTACTCACAACTTACTTGGAGTACTAAACATATCTGGTTGTTTACATACCATGGAACATATTTAACACAAGTGTGATCGATATCATGTATTTCGCTCGTCGGTATTTTAGGATACCGATTCTTGCTTAAAACTCCTTCCACGTGACTTTGACAAGAAACTCTTCTTGTGTATTTATACTAAACTGCTTTAGTATTCTGTCAATGTGCATTTTTGCTATACCCGATTAGACACTACTATCTCCATAGATCATTATGCCTAATAATAGGACTATATATATTGCCTAAGTACTTTACTAAAAAACTAGTTTCAATAAAGTATTAATCTGTGTCAAGAAATTTATATAATTTCCAATCAACAATATGTCATGCACATATAGTGTTAAGAAATATTATCATGCTCCCACTTACTTTCTTGTAAATACAAGTATCTTCGCTTTACTCGATGAAATCAATTTATTTGACTATTTCATCCGTACGAAGATTCCAACTCCACTATGCTTGCTTCATATCATTATAGGATCTCTTGAAGTTTGCACACTTACTAGCATCCTCTAGATCGAGAAAATTATCTTGGACCGTATCAAATATACAACCTTGGTTCTATTTCCATCTCATTGGAATCATTTTGGCATCCATCTATTATATTTCATAATTGAAATATTTAGTAATTGCTAGTTTGACCCGAACTGACTTTAAGTATTGCTATTATGAGACAATCTCATCATAGTCAAGTTATTGATCTTGTCATAAACTATTTGTAACAAGTCAAGCATTATAAAACCTTTTTATCTTTGTGAGTTTATAGATCCATTACAATTCTTTGGACTCTAAGTCTTTTGAAGGGTTCATCAAGTTCTAAACTTGAATTACGTGTATGGATACTATCTCGGATTATTTTGACATATAGTCAATTTCCGGAGTCGGGGCCCATCAATGCTTCTCTGTGAATTATAGGTTCATTATTTGTTCAATAATATTTTGTCTACACACCCTGAAGGTCTGTACGAATCTTTCCAACCTATATAGTTCAGCTGCACATTCGACCGAAGTCTCCATATCTTATGTAGAGGCTTCCGTATCAGTTGCGGTAAGAAATTTTAGAACCACTTCTAGTGTTTCTGTTCTTTGACCTAATCACGAAGATTCTGCAATCTCGTCGATTTGCACTGTCCTCCCACTTACTCTTTTGTGGAAAACATTTTATTCAAAATTTCCGCACTCTGAGGCAAGACACTTTGCCTTGGCATAGTGATAGAGGAACACCCAGCCGTTTGGGATAACTTACAGAGTAGCACTTATCTTTCAGATTTGATGGCACTCCTTTTCAATGTAAATCCATAGTGTCTAAAGCATGACATTAAAAAGTATATTGGCAAAAATGATTTAATGACATCTTTGATCTCACCGTGTCATACATAGCTTGATTATATCTACTCAAAACATTCTACTCTTAGTAATGTTATGGGAAGTGCAAGCTATAAAGTTCTTTCACAGCTCATTAAACATTCACTAAACTTGTAACCTATTTCTTTCCGCAATCCAATTGTAGAAACACAATTTCATTGCAATAAGTTATACTTCATCCTGAAAAACCTTTTGAAAACTTTTCAAAGGATCCAGATTTATGTCTCAATAAGTAAATATAAATATCTACCTGAGTCATTCTAGAAGATAGATAAATCCACTGCTTGCAACAACTCTTATTGGACTACGCACATCAATATGCACATTTCCAATTATTTGTTGCTCGTCCTTTTATGGCATGTGAACGGTATTTTAGTTTACTTCACTATTTGGACGAAAGCTACAAGTCAGATGATTCATATAGATGACTTCAAAATCCATTACTATGGAATTTCTCCATGTTGGTTCTCCAATGTGACAAAATGCAGTGCCACACGTATGTGGTATTTAATGACCCAAAAGTATAGGGGATCAATTGTACTCATATCAATAAGTAAGAGTGTCAAACCCAACAAGGAGCAGAAAGAAATGACAAGTGGTTTTCATTAAGGTATTCTCTGCAAGTGCTATAGGTAACAGTGACAGGTAGTTTTGTAGCACGATAATTCGTAACAGGTAACAAGTAACAATAGCAGCAAATGTGCAGCAAGGTGGCCCAATCCTTTTTATAGCAAAGGACAAGCCTGAAAGTTCTCTTACATAAAGCAAAGTGCTCTGGAGGGCACATGAGAATTTTCGTCTAGTCACATTCATCATGTTTAGTTGATTCGCGTTCGCTACTTTGATAATTTGATATGTGGGTGGACCGGTGCTTGGGTGTTGTCCTTACTTGAACAAGCAACCCACTTATGATTAACCCCTCTCGCAAGCATCCGCAACTATGAAAGAAGAATTAAGATAAATCTAACCATAGCATGAAACATATGGATCCAAATCAGCCCTTACGGAATAACGCATAAACTAGGGTTTAAGCTTTTGTCACTCTAGCAACCCATCATCTACTTATTACTCCACAATGCCTTCCCTTAGGCCCAAGTATGGTGAAGTGTCATGTAGTGAACGTTCACATGACACCACTAAAGGAAGCAACAACATACATATCATCAAAATATCAAATGAATACCAACTTCACATGATTACTTATAACAAGACTCCTCCCATGTCCTCAAGAACAAAAGTAACTACTCAAAAATCATATTAATGTTCAAGATCAGAGGGGTATTGAATATCATTAAGGATCTGAACAGATAATCTTCCACCAAATAAACTGACTAGCATCAACTACAAGAAGTAATCAACACTACTAGCAACCCATAGGTACCAATCTGAGGTTTTGACACAAAGATTAAATACAAGAGATGAACAAGGGTTTGAGATGAGATGGTGCTGGTGAAGATGTTGATGACGATTGGTCCTCCCACAATGAGAGGATCATTGGTGATTTGATTGTTTTGATTTCTGCCCCCCGAAGGGAAGTTTCCCCGGTGAAATCGCTCCGCCGGAGAGCAAAGGTGCTCCTGCCCAGGTTCCGCCTCGATACGGTGGCGCTTCATCCCGAAAGTCCTCTTATGATTTTTTCTAGGGAAAATGGCATCATATAGGAGAAGATGGGCTCCAAAGGCCTGCCAGGGGCCCCACAAGCTCGGGGGGGCGCCCTCCAGGCTTGTGGGTTCCTGGTGGGTTCCATCCTGGTATTTCTTTCACCAATATTTGTTATATATTCCAAAAAAATTCTACGTAAATTTTCAGGTCATTTGGAGTTGTGTAGAATAGCTATCTCTTTATAGCCCTTTCCGGTCCAGAATTTCCAGTTGCCGGCAATCTGCCTCTTCATGTGAAACTTGTAAAATAAGAGAGAAAAGGCATAACAATTCCATCACAAAGTGAAATAACAATCCAAAATGTAATAAATAACAGTAGGAAAACATGATGCAAAATGGACGTGTCATTATTCTTTTAGTCTTGCAACATTTAGCGTTAGTGTTCTAGATGTTTAATTTTATCATCAATATTCATAACACACATCTTATTCGTAATAGGAGTATGGCCTTTTGTTCGTAACATCAAACAACTATTGTTCTCTTATGAACAATCTCCTTGTAACTTATATGCAAGGGACACAGAGTGTACAAACTCTAAAATGAATTATGACAATAAATACAAAGGTAATATGCTGATGAAAAGTATCATAACTTCTATAAAGTCTTCGACACATATTTTTACCTCATTGGTCATTTAGGCCACTTGTAATTTCTTGCAACGATTCGCGTCAACATGCAATCAAGTCGATATCCTTGTGATCAACTTTTAACCATGCTACTTGTGAGTTGCGTTGGGATTTCCCCGAAGAGGAGAGGATGATGCACTACAATATAGATAAGTATTTCCCTCAGTTAAGAACCAAGGTTATCAATCCAGTAGGAGAACCAAGCAATAGCAGTACCTACACACAAAATAACAAATACTTGCACCCAATGCAAACAAGGGGTTGTCAATCCCTTGGCGGTTAATTGCAAGGATCAAATCTCGTAGTGATAGATAGATAAATAAAACACAAAATAAAATAAAGTAAAGAAAAATGCAGCCATCCACTCTTAATTTGTTTTGGGTGTTATTTGGATTTACTTCGTCTTTGATATTTATTTGTTTTTCATTTGCTATCGTTACGACGAGTAGGGAGTGACGAAGTTGGACATGGAAATACCAAGGTTACCAAAGAAGGACTCGAATACAAAGGCATGCTTTCTTCTTTGATCATGCTTATCCTATGTTTACAAAATTGCATTGTGTTTTATGGTTACTACATGCATGTTTTTCATTCTCGTAGCTAGCGTGTCGATTGACACATTACCTTGATCCGCTTGTTGCCTATTTACTTGATACATGAGTAGAAGTATATAGTATTCTGGTAGAGTAGAAATGCTTAGCCATGCTTATCACCCTATAGGTGCTTTGTTGAATGACCTCTGAGTCATTGACAGTTGAAACTTATCACTAAGCTAGGCAAGTTGGCCTTGTTGACCTTCTCTATCCTCTTCTACTCTGGGTGAAACTTACGATTTGAATACTGGCGCGGGCAACAACTGATTAAAGGATTGAAGGTGTGACACCCTGGTTTTTGCCATCACGATTTTCCTTTGCCTTTTTTTGCTTTTATTTGGAATTTGAGTTAATTCATTTGGACTTAACACTTGCACTACAGAAAAAAGACACTTCCGTGATGATACGTGTTTGTCACAGTAGGTCACGTTTTCTGTCATGCATGTACATCCATGACGATTTTATGACACAATCAAGATAGTCATACCTGTGCTGTCGTAGAAGTGTTCCATGACATTACCAAAATTATCATCACGGAAGTGTCCACTTCCATGACGATAAATCGCGCGTCATAGAAGTGCTTTGTCAAGGGTGACCGACACGTGGCATCGACCGTAACGGCTCGCCGTTAAGCTATCGGGTCCGGTTTTGGATCCGATAACCCGTTAACAGCCCGGACCAATGGGGATTTTCCACGTGTAAATTTCTCATTGGCCGACGGAACCACGTGTGAGCTCCTCGTTGGGACAGATGTCATCCACTCATTGGACAAAAGGCGCCTATGATACGTCGACACGTGGTCGGCCCAATAGAGGCCCATTCCGGTGAAAAGGCCGGCCTAGCTAAAGGCCCACCATGTTTTTTCAGACACTAGTGGGCTGGCCCGTTAACAGCCTGCCATGTTTTGGGTCAAATTGAGGCCCATATCAGATCAGGCCCATTCACAGCCTGCCGATTTTTGGGCCAAATTACGGCCCATATCAGATCAGGCCCGTTAATAGGCCACTGTACCTTTGGGCCCATTCTAAGACAGGTTTGTATTTCAGCCTGTTAAATTCCCATTTACCAGTTCACCCCGATATTAGTTTCGGCCTGTTAGCGGCCCGTGGAGTATCTGGGCCGTTGTCGGCCCGGTTTAACTTTAGGCCATTTAACGGCCCACACAGAAACTGGGCTATTTCTTATCCGAAGTAACTTTAGGCCTCTTAATGGCCCGTGGTCTTCGTGGATAAATTTCAGCCCAACTGGCCTATCGACCTATTAATGGCCCATGTAATAGTTGGGCCTAATTACAGCCCGCGTTGTATCCGGCCTGCTTACAGCCCATCTGGTAATGGCCCGTGACACTTTTGGGCCTATGGCCCGCGTGGATACCGGCCTGCTTAAAGCCCATAATTTTATTGGGCCAAACGGGCCCGAGATATATTTTGGCCTGTTAACTGCTCGTCCTATTTGGGCCAAACATGGGTCTTAGGCAGTTTCGGCCTGTATTGGCCCGTGAATTTTTCGGCTCAACGCTAGCCGAATCAAGGTTTTAGCCTGTTAAAAGCCATTGTATTCTCTAGCCCAGCTGGCCAGAACTTTACTCGGCCTGTTAAAGGCGGGAAACAACCATAAGGTTTAGACCTGCTAATGGCCCAAGATGATTATAGGCCCACGTTTTGGCCCATATGAGTAACGGGCTGCCCTGAAGACCGACAACACTGAGATCCACTGAACCTTCCGGCCTAAATTACATCATACCGACCAAGAATAAACCTAGACTATACAACAAACAAATTACAGCATATTACATCCCCTCGGCATCAAAGTTCGCCGCCAGTGATAATAAAGGGCAACCAGAAAGCAGATTATATAAACTGGGCAGGTCGCCACCAGTGGAAGTTAATAGGCGGACAAAATAATAGACAGAACCGACAACACTTCAACACAGTTCAAGAAAGGTTAGCCCAGCCCAGCAGCTGCAGCGCAAGCAGCTTAGCAACCTGATGAGACTGCGCTTCTTTGGCGCTCATATCCACCAACTTAAGCTGCATAGCATCAATAAACGTCATGTACTTATGGTTAATCTTGCATAGAGATTGGAGTTCTAGTCGTATTTGAGCGGAAGCATGTATTTCTGCTTGAATTTCAGACTGAAGAAGTCGAACAGATTCGGGCGGTGACTTCATCGAGCTTGTGTCATTGAGTAAGTTTGACACTACATCAAGATGTGACTTCGATGCATGCATGCAACTACATCCATTTTATCCTGAAAAATAATGGTTTCTCCCCCTGACTGCTGGGACCCACCAGCTACATCTTCGCACGCAAGGAAATGCGTCCATATTACGAGCAAAAAAATGATTCGCACCCTGACTGCTGGGACCCACCAGCTACATCTTCGCATGCAAGGAAGTGCCTGACAGTCGGGACCCACCTGGTCGAAGCGTACATAGCATTGTCATTCTGGTCGCGAACATGTACGTACATACGATCGGTCTGTCTGCAGGCTGCAGCGATGAACCATGGCCGTGCAAGGAAGGGCACGTGTGATAGTAGAGGCGCGCACGTGTCGTAGTAGAGGCGCACACGTAGCATGTACACGTACGTATAGTGGCCAGGGTGCAAGAAAGTAAATATGGCCACGTACATACATACGGGCGGGGTCTCGAACGCCTACTCGCGCATACGTACGACCAGGGCTTGTGTACATGGCTGTGGCTGGGTCGGAAGAATAAACTACGTCATCGTCGTGTTCATGGGGAGCCAACCGGCTGGGTCGGAACGGAATGCGTCGTTGTGTTCATTGGGAGCCAACCGGCTTGGACGGAACATCCGATGGGAACGAGGCCTGGCGTACCGCAGAACGGAGGAAACGGCCTTGTGTTCGACCGGCCACTGTCGAAATGGGATCCTGTTCATCGGGAGGGGTCTGGCGTACCGCAAAACGGAGGAAACAAACTTCTATTGGACCTCCTACGGTCGAAATGGGGTCCTGTTGACCAGGAGGGGTGTGGCGTGCCGCAAAACAGAGTAAACGGACTTGTGTTGGAGCACTACGGTCGAAACGGGGGTCCTGTTCATCGGGAGGGGTGTGGCGTACTGCAAAACGGGACTCCACGAGATATTGTTCATCTCCACCGTCGACCTCCTCCAGCCTCCACGGGGTAATGGTCATCCACCGTCGACCTCCTCCAGCCTCCACCTGCGACTGTTCATCCACGGGCTCCTGTTCATCCAGCCTCCACAGTGCGCTCCTCCACCGGCTACTGTTCAACCAACCCTCTCCACGGGGGTCCTGTTCAACCACCCCTCCACGGGCTACTGTTCAACCAACCCTCTCCACGGGGGTCCTGTTCAACCACCCCTCCACGGGCTACTATTCATCCAACCCTCCACCGGCTACTATTCAACCAGCCCTCCACCGGCTACTGTTCAACCAGCCCTCCACGGGGTCCTGTTCATCCACCTGCTCGATCGATCGGGGTACTGTTCATCGAGTGGCAACGGCCTCTACTACCACGGGTTCCTGTTCATCCAACCCCCACCGGGAACTGTTCATCCAAACCCCCAACAACGCTCATTGTTCATCTAGAGGCAGCATCAATTGGCTTCAGTTAGCAGCAGTAGCGAAGGAATCACTCGGGTTCAGTTAACAGCAAGGGATCGATCGATCGCTCGGGTTCAGTGTAACGCGTAGCCTGCAGTGCAATCGCTCGGGTTCAGTTAGAGCCCAACGCCTCGCTCGGGTTCAGTTAGAGCCCAACGCCTCGCACCCACGCGCATACGTGTATGAGAGAAACGTGCATCGCTCAGCCCCCGACCACCCACCGTAACCGGGAACTCCCTGATATTTTCCGCGCCCTCGCTTCTACCACGGCTTTTTCCGTCATGGACGGCCCAAAGAATGTCATGCAGCTGCGTTTCCGGCCTGCCCAGGACGAAAAGCCCATTTTCTGTCATGATTTTTTTCATAGAAGTAGGACCCCACCACATCTATGATGATACCGGGTTTTGTCACAATTAGCGTCATAGAAGTGTCATAAGTATGACAGAAATTTTTTCGTTCGGCCCAAAATGTCACGGATGTGTCTTTTTTTGTAGTGTTGGGCATTGCTTTGATTTACACCCAAGTGACTCCCTTCACCTCTCACAACCTCTCTTGACCTCTCATTCATCATCACATTGCTTTGGAAAAAAATTCTTCTAAGGAAAATATTCATTTTCACCCTGAAAATGGAATATTTTCACTATCACTCCAAAGCAACCCCTCTGTTTCTTGCTCACAAAAATCTGAGAAAATTTACACACACCCTTTGGATAGTGCCTCATCAGCCTATGCAAAAATATCATGTGGTCATGTGGGCCAATTTTGCTAGGGAAAATCATTTGCATTTTGACCAGAAAATGTAGTTTGTACAACAAGTGCATTATTCCTTGATCTTTTGGAGCTGAATTTTCTTGAGCACCATTACCTTGGTAACCTAGCACTAAACCCCAAAGCTCAGCTCCTAACTCTTTCTGGTTTGATCACAAATTTGGCCACAAGTATCTATCCAAAAACTTTCAGTGATCATTGTGACTCACCCACTCATCATGGTAGTGTGCTCACTCATTTCCTAGACTAAAGAAAGCACGGTCGACAGCTTAGACATGGTTTGGCATCACTTGGGCATCACGTTAACACAATGCGCATGGTGACCGCGTGAGGACACGGGCTCCGGCATGCAGTCGATGCGCTCTGTGCCACGCCCGAGCCTCTGTTTCGCTCGTGCTCGTCTCAGCGTCGAGCCCAGCGTGCCGCACCGCGCCACCAGCCTCGCTTCACCTCCCCAGCACCCTCGCTGCCGCTCGCCGATGCCGGGGCCGCCGCAACGATCACGCGCACGCTGCACCACAGGAGCACAGTGCCCCCAAGCTTGAGTCAGGCCCTCCCGTGCGTCCTGTACTCGTCCCCGAGTTCGAACAATGGCCGCGTGAGCCCTGGAGCCTTCTCCCCATCTCACTGGCGCTCCTTGTCGCCGTGCGCCGCTTCCAGAGAACTCTGACGGAGCTCGAGACCCCCTCCCCTCCGCCTATAAATAGAGCTCCTCCCTTGCCATTTCCAGCACCACACCGCACTCACTCAACTTCCACGCCACTGTAGTAAGACGTAGCCCGGCCAGGCAGGCCTCTGGCTACCGTTCCCGATCCGAGCTCGCCAGCGATCCACTCCTACCGCCCCCATCTCTCCAGTGCTCTTCAAGCTCTACCCACTTGTCTGGCGACTCCCTGGTAAACCACTAGAGCTAGTCGACCTCTCTGGAACCCCTGGAACCGCCTGTCCTTGCCGTCTTCTTCATCTCCGGTGAACCTCACCCGCAGCCGTCGCTGGAGACATGATTTCTAAGCAGCTCCGACCACCTCTTGCCATGCTACGGGTACGAGCAGGTGCACCAGAGCATCCCCTTGCCATCCCTCCCTCTCAGATCGGCCGCCGAGCCCTCCTCGCTGGTGTTCCCACCGGCAACCATCACCCCTCCTCTGTTTCCCTCTCTCTCTGAAAACCCTGACGCATGGGGCCCGCTGTCAGCCTCTCCACTCGCGCCCGAAGCAGTACGAGTGGAGGTGTATTCACTGGAATACGCCTTCAACGTCACCCCCCATGGATTTTCTTTCTATTCAAATTTAAATTATTTTGACCAGAAACTTTGACCAGCTCTAACTCCTAACCTACAAGTCCAGATGAGTTGATTCTTTTGCATTAGTGTTGTATTGAAATATTCTAGCAGCACACCAAAGTTGACATTTTTCATTGCTGTCTAGAATTTCTGGTGAATTTCAGATGGGTTCTTGATATTTTCTTTTGTTGTTTTTAAATATTTTTAGAAGGAGAAACTTGCCTTGAGGAGAACCAGCAGGAGTGTGACCCTCCTCTGCACTAAGGCAAGCCACCACAAATATTTGCATGGTGTCATTTCAATAACTATGATTTTCCAACATGAATATTATATATTTCATGCATTTAATCATTTATTAAATATTGCTTATGTTATTTCAATTGCTATGCTTGGAATGTTTAGCTTGCAATAGTACTTGAGTGCATGAGCTAGTGTGATGCAGTAGAGTGATTTTGATAGTATGACTATGGTTTGGTTATGATCGGTATTATTTTCATATATGATTTACCATTTTCACCATGCTAATGACATAACTAAAAATGATTGGGATAAAACCAGTGAGTTAAAACCAGTGTCTCTAAAAGATTAGTACGTAGTGCAAGCAGAGTGATTCTATGATGTTGATCCGTTTCATTTCAGTGATATGTGGATTTTGTTGCATGTCCGATAGTTGCATGCTCATGGCATACTATGACTCGCGTTCTTTTATTTCAAGTTAAAGATGATGATAATTCAACTTGAACATAATGTTGATCGAGTCATGGTGCCACCGAAACGAGCTTCCTAGTGCAACCACATTTGCCTTTATGGGAAGGCCTTTATTCAGTCTGTTGTCATGCCTCCGGTCGGTGCCTCCAACGAGGGAAGGTTATGGGCGTGCGGTACCCTGGCCCGGTAAGCAGGCATAACCTTGTGTGCACGTTGTTGTTGTTATGGTACCTTGTCCCCATTTGGGACCGTTTATGTTTTGCCACGACGGTGGCCATGGATGTAACGAGTTGACACCGGGGCCACCCATGACTTAGCCCAAAGGGGAGTTGGTTGGAGTGGCCGGGAGAGTGTCATGACAATGGGTTGGTTTTGTCGGAATGCCATTGGTCCACCCGAATGGGAGTGCGAGGCCATGGATTCCGTGGTGTGGGTACAGTGTGCTAACCTCTGCAGAGTGTGTGTTAAATCTATCGATAGCCGCGTCCTCGATTACGGACCCAGTTCGTAGTAGGTCACACCATGGATCAACATAAATAATTTAATCTTGCACACTAAAGTTATATGGTTGGCACTAGTTATGTGATGAGATCGTTGGAACCATGAAGATGGTTGTTGTTGAAACCATGAAGATGGTTGTTGTTGGAACCAAGGAGTTGGTTTCCCTTGTGATCCGGGAGTGATCACCGTATTGATGAGATTGGATATGAGGTAACCCGTATGGTAAGCGAGCCCGAGGGACTTGGTGCACAAGCATGTTCACTTCATGAGTAGTATGATGTTTCCTTGTTGCCATGTTATTTCTTGTCATTATGCTTTTACTTGTTGTGAGCTTGAAAGTACATTGAATGTACTGACCTGGCGTGTCATGCCGGCTTTCAGGAAAGTCTTACCAGATCGAAGTGCTTCTTGTCTCTAGACCGTCTCCACATCGGTGTCCCTGTGCTGTGGAGTTCCACTTCGTCGTTGTTCCGCTGCCGCGTAGTTGTCATGATCGAGGCCCCCATCATGTTCATTAAATAATGTACATACTGTTCAGCCGCACCATGTGTGCCACTTGGCTTCGCTATCTGATGTAATATTGAACCTATGTTTCTGCTAGCATCAATAAAGCGGTTGTTTTCTGTACCAAGTTGTTGTGTGTTGCGAGAAGACTAGATCTCTAGGCTGGCAATGCAAGGTAAACCGGTTGCTCTGAGCCATGCTGGCTGTAGGACACGCTAGAGTGCCGACACGTTATTTGAACGGTAGATAGTTTAATTTTGAGTGTCGGTAGTGTTTGCATCTGATTGCTGCATTGCATGCATTTTATTTATTTCTTTTACTAACCGACTAATGGTTGTGAGTGTAGATGGCTCAAGTACCGTATGTGTGTCAGACCTTCTTCGAAGCATATGGCATCGCCTCTACCCTCACAGTGGTGACACGGTATATCGGGTGTACTGGGAGCGCCTAGCAGACTCGGCATACGAGTATCACGCGGTGGTCACCTTGCGCTGCAGTACGACATCTGGTTCATACACCCGTTCTTCTAGGAGTGGTTTTGCTTCTATCCCCGCTCAGGCCATTCAGTTTGCTACATTTGAGATTCTCGTTGAGTTACGCTATAATGAGATCCAAATGCAGACCCACCCAGGCTTCTACTACTACCCATCCTTGCACGATGATGGGCGCGTCCGCTTTCTTGTTATGGATCCGCTGGCCGAGAGTCCCGCTCGCCACCTTTCCCGCTATATCACTACTAGCTATCTTCTGATTCACAAGCTGGCCCGAGAGCTAACTCGTGCTCGCACTGCTTTAGTGGCCGCTAGGTCTAGTCCCGCTCCACATTCCATAGGATTTACCCCCTTTATTCCAACAGTTTCTAGCTCGCCAGCTACCCCGGTTACACATTCAAGTAGCTTGGGCACCTTGACCGTGTCTCCCCATAGTGCCACTGCCGAGTGGGCGTCACTTCTCGCTACTCCCGCAAACCCTATGCTCCAGCCTTCTCCCGCACCCACCCCTGAGGAGAGCCCTCGAGGGAGCGTCGTCGTGTTACCTTTAACCCGGAGGTTTCCGTTAACGTCGTCAGTTCAGGATCCGAGTCCGGGTCAGGAGAGGACCCAGCAGGACCAGCAAAGCACTAGATTGTCAGAGTATCCAAGGTTGTCATGATGCCTAGATGTACGGATGTAGTCGTGCTTGTCATGATGTTTCTTTTCATGTATGAGCGTAGTCGTACTCGACATGATGTTTCCTTTCATGTATGAGGCTTATGTATAATTATGTTGGAACTTTTCTCAGTTATTAATCGCCGTGGTTTCTTGTTGCTTTCTTTCGGGCTTGTCGCTTGCTTTTATTCCCCATTTATGGATGTTTCTCATCTCGGTTGCTTAATATTGGAAAAAGCAAACAATAGGATGACGCGGGGAGGCAGCAGCATTCACGCGGGTGAGGATGTCCCTGTTCGTCACTCAGCAAGACAGGCAGGGCATTGCCCCGAACCGTATCCACAACCACCACCTCCACCGCCACATCCGCCAACCATTGAACAGATTATGCGCATGTTCGAAGAAAGAAGAAACAACGATTTGCTTGAACTATTGAAAGTGTGCAGGCTATGGTTGGGCAGAATGGTCAGAATGGCCATCACTCCAAGCTCTCAGATTTTCAAAGGACTAAGCCACCCGGTTTTAATCAAGTTACTGACCCTCTGGAAGCTGACGACTGGTCAAGGACCATTGAAAAGAAATTGGACATTGCTCGTACCAAAGAAGGTGATAAGGTTCCATTTGTTACCCACTATCTGGAAGGAGCCGCAGCTATTTGGTGGGACAACACCAAAGCTATGTGCCCAGCAGATGAAGAAATCACATGGGATAAGTTTAAGGATCAGTTCCGCAAATATCATGTGACGCCCCCGATTTAACCGTACACTAATCATGCACGCAAATGTGTACGATCAAGATCAGGGACTCACGGGAAGATATCACAACACAACTCTACAACATAAATAAGCCATACAAGCATCATAATACAAGCCAGGGGCCTTGAAGGCTCGAATACAAGTGCTCGATCATAGACGAGTCAGCGGAAGCAACAATATCTGAGTACAGACATAAGTTAAACAAGTTTGCCTTAAGAAGGCTAGCATAAAAGTATCAACGATCGAAAAGGCAAGGCCTCCTGCCTGGGACCTCCTAACTACTCCTCGAAGCCGAATTCCATGTAGAATCATCCTCGGGATCTCTAGCTCCTGGACTCCAGCATCTTGTTGCGACAACCAGGTAGAATGGAAAGGGGGAAAAGAGGGAGAAAAGCAACCGTGAGTACTCATCCAAAGTACTCGCAAGCAAGGAGCTATACTACATATGCATGGGTATATGTGTAAAGGGCCATATCAATGGACTGAACTGCAGAATGCCAGAATAAGAGGGGGATAGCTAATCCTGTCGAAGACTACGCTTCTGGCAGCCTCCATCTTGCAGCATGTAGAAGAGAGTAGATTGAAGTCCTCCAAGTAGCATCGCATAGCATAATCCTACCCGGCGATCCCCTCCTCGTCGCCCTGTTAGAGAGTGATCACCGGGTTGTATCTGGCACTTGGAAGGGTGTATTTTATTAAGTATCCGGTTCTAGTTGTCATAAGGTCAAGGTACAACTCCGGGTCGTCCTTTTTACCGAGGGACACGGCTATTCGAATAGATAAACTTCCCTGCAGGGGTGCATCACATAACCCAACACGCTCGATCCCATTTGGCCGGACACACTTTCCTGGGTCATGCCCGGCCTCGGAAGATCAACACGTTGCTGCCCCACCTAGGCACAACCGAGAGGTCAGCACGCCGGTCTAAATCCTATGCGCGCAGGGGTCTGGGCCCATTGCCCATTGCACACCTGCACGTTGCGAGGGCGGCCGGAAGCAGACCTAGCCTAGCAGGCGTTCCAGTCCAATCCGGCGCGCGCCGCTCCGTCGCTGACGTCAAGAAGAGCTTCGGCTGATACCACGATGTCGAGTGCCCATAACTGTTCCCGCGTAGCTGGTTAGTGCATATAGACCAAATGGCCAGACTCAGATCAAATACCAAGATCTCGTTAAGCGTGTTAAGTATCCGCGAACGCCGACCAGGGCCAGGCCCACCTCTCTCCTAGGTGGTCTCAACCTGCCCTGTCGCTCCGCCACAAAGTAACAGTCGGGGGCCGTCAGGAACCCAGGCCCAGCTCTACCGGGATGGAGCCACCTGTCCTTTCAGCCCCCTCATCAGAATCACTTGCGGGTACTCAACGAGCCGACCCGACTTTAGTCACCACATGTGTCATTTATAGAGTATATAAGTATATACCCGTGATCACCGCCCAAGTGATCACGGCCCAATAGTATAGCACAGCAGACGGACAAGAATGTAGGGCCACTGATGGAACACTAGCATCCTATACTAAGCATGTAGGATTGCAGGTAAAGGTAACAACAGTAGTAGCAAGGACAGGATATGCATCAGGATAGGATTAACGGAAAGCAGTAACATGCTACACTACTCTAATGCAAGCAGTATAGAGAAGAATAGGCGATATCTGGTGATCAAAGGGGCGGGGGGGCTTGCCTGGTTGCTCTGGCAAGTAGGGGTCGTCAACTCCGTAGTCGAACTGGGGGTCGCCGGTAGTCTCGGGGTCTACCGAAAAGAAGTAACGGAGGGGGAACACAATAAATAACAGAGCAATCAAAGCAACACAAAGCGTAACATGACAATACGCGGTGCTAGGTGTGCCCTAACGTGGTAGTAGGTGATACCGAAGAAGGGGGGAAACATCCGGGAAGGTATTCCCGGTGTTTCGCGTTTTCGGACAGATGAACCGGAGGTGAAATGTTACAGGTTCACTATGCTAGGGACGCGTCACGGACTAACGGACTGCGTATTTGGATTCATCTCGTCGTTCTGAGCAACTTTCATGTACAAAGTTTTTTCATCCGAGTTACGGATTATTTTATATTAATTTTTAAAGTTTTAAATCATTTTCTAAATTGTTTTAATTCGAAAATTAAATGTTAAATTGCTATGGGTACACAGAAGTATACCCACAGAAGGGCTTGTGTGGCTGACCAGTAGGCCCAGTTGACTTGGTCAACTGCCCAGTCAGCAGGGACTGACTGGTGGGTCCCCTACTGAGTCAGCAGGCTGACGAGTCAACCTTATCCAGTTAAATTGTGGCATGGACCCACCTGTCATGGACTATTTATTCAACATAGGTTAATTAAGCAGTGGGGCCCGATGTCAATGTCTAGGTTAGTTATTCTTAACGTTTTAATTAGCAGGGTAGTTAATGTTAAGTTAAATTAATTAATTACTTAATTAACAATCCTTTTATCTTTTACTTTTATTGCTATTTTCTGTTTTTAATAGAGGTGCGGGCCCTGTTCGTCAGCGGCCCATTCGGGCTAGCCACAGGGGCGGATGGGCGTGGGTGTAGCCACTGGCCGGAGGCCAAGGCGCGGCAAGGCCGCCGGCAGCAACAGCGGCAAGTGGGGCGGGGTCGGGCGCTCGTGCGGAGGCGCGGGTGGTCGGGGGTGCGCAACAGCGCAGCGGCGAGCATGGGGCCGCGAGGCACGCGGGTGCGGCGATGTGAGCCGGCGAGCACGAACAGACAGAGAGCTGCGGGGTGAGGCGGAGCGCGGGCAAGGACTGGCGTGGCGCGCGGCCGGTGAGGCCGAGGCGCGCGAGTGGGTTAGGAGTGGCGACGGCGAGCGCAATGGTTGGCCGGGACGGCAGGGGGCGCGAGCGAGGCGACGGTCCAGGCGCGGCGCGGGGAGGAGGTTGCGGCCATGAGCGCGTGCGCAAGCGGAGAGCGGCGACCGCGACGATGGGGACGGGGAGAGAGGGAGAGGCCGGGGGCCTCACCGTACGGTGTAGGGGAGTGGCAGCGGCTCGAGAAGGAGGACGGGGAGGCGACGGGGGTGGCGCCGAAGATGGCGAACGACGTCGACGTCAGGGCGCTCGGGCTCTGCGTCAGCGGCGACGGAGGCTGGAACCAGACGCGGGGTAGGGGAGGTGACGAGGCGGTCCGGTGGGGAGGTGGCGCCGGCGAGGTGGTGGTGGGACGAGGCGGCGATGGGGGGCACCGACCGCGTCGGGGGTGTGCTGCCCCGATCTGGATCGGGATGAGGGGGAGAGACGAGGGAGGGGGAGTGGGGGCGAGTGGGAAAGGGGGATCGGGCTAGGGTTCGGTGCCCCCAGGGGGTTATAGGCCAGGGGAGGGAGTGGGCCGGCCTGGCAGGCCACTGGCTGGGCCAAGGCCCAACTAGCCTGGGGGGTTTTCTTTTTATTTCTGTTTTATTTACCCTTTTGTCTTTTCTGTTTGCTTTTATTTCGTTAATACTTTATAGTTTTACAAAAAATAAAACCCACACCTAAAATGGAGTTACAATTCCAACTACTGTCTTAAAAAGTTTTACCCCTGAACAAAATAGTTTAATATTTTATAAAATTCAAAAGGCATTTATTTAATTGTTTTAGCTACTGTTTTATTCATTTTAGTTTACTTACACATTTTATAAAAGTGTGGTTTCTTGACAATAATTACCTATGCATTATTTGGCACCAATCGAACGTTTTAGTTTTAATATTTGAAAACTTTTGTTGTTTGTCTTTATTTTAAATTTGAATTTGAATCATTTTTTCAACCATCGCGAGATTAACTACAGTGACAGCGGTGACATGGCATCATTAGGAGAGGGTTACTGTAGCTTAATTATCCGGGCGTCACAATTCTCCTCCACTACAAGAAATCTCGTCCCGAGATTTAAGAGGGGAAGTGACAGGAAAGGGATTTGGTCACGAAATTCTAACGAGCGTCCTCGATCTTGGTTGCTCTTCTCGAAGCGGTTGATCCATTACGTTGATGTCTTCATTTTCCTGCTTCAGGTCATCATGATGAAGCTAGCATCCTTTCCTCGGGGACTCCATCGTACTGACGAAAGGATGGGAGGGAAAACTACAAGGACAGGTGTCTGCAAGGGCTGATATTCGGCAATTAGCTCTCATCAGATTAAACAGAACAATGGAAAGGAAAATGTGTTCAAGCACATATTTCAGGGATATATCCTTCCCAAGGACAGGCCAAGCAAGATATGCATGACAGGATATAATGTAGAAAACTCATTGGGGTAAGCAGAGAGAAATTTCAAGACATTACCCATACAACGGTGTTTGGATAATTGAGCAGGAAACATTTAGCATTGGGCTCCAAATGTTCTTGTTGAAAATCGGAGTATCACAAACATGCTTCGAGATAGCATCGACATGGACTTCAAGCAAAGGTCAGACTTTGGAAACACAAAGGATCCATCAGGAATAGCTTGTGGAATAAGGCTTACAATTTCCTCATGGAAGAATCGCTAAGCTTGCTAAAAGGAAACTATAACAATAGGTCCTCTGGCCAGTTGTGCTAGGCATGACATCGCCCTACCGGGTCATATAAAGACCAATGTATAACTCTTGGAAATATGTTCCAACCATCATATTTGACCGAGGTTCAGATCTGATTGGTGTCAGGATACCTCAGACTCAGGATGTCTGAGAAGAAAGGTGCAACACAAATTGATGGGATGACATTGTAAGATTCTCGGGAAATGAACTATGAAAGCAAGTTCCGAAACAAGAGTTCATCATTAAACCAAGGAGAGGATGAGAGGGTGGCTGATGGACTCAGCGACAATTCCTCGAGATTTCCAAAAAGAGGGATTTCCACACTTATGTGAACAAGGAGATAACATTTGTCAGATCAAATGATATAATGAGGTATGCTCGAGGAAAACATACACAATTAAACATTGGTTGAAAGGTGCACCCGAAATATGGGCTTAGGTAGAATGATCTATGTTAGAACGGTGATTCGATAACCAATGGTCTAAGAATGAAATATCGACCATTAACTTCAAAGCAATAGGGTTGCTAGAAGTTTTGAAGTTGCACATCATAGTTCAATTGTCGGTTTTCCGGTTAGAAACAACACGGGGATCAGAATACAAATGGAGATGGCGAGAAGTATTACTATATCAAGAATTCTCAAGAGGTGGAGAAATTCTCACAATATCCTTGACATAAAAGATGGTAATACTCCAAGGTAGAACATAACATAGGTTGGATAGCAGGGAAATCAAGATACAACACAAAATATGAACAAGTTTGTGTTGGGGGGAAGGCAAGAATGTTGTCGATGATAACACAACTCTTCGAGGGCAAGGATGGTATTTCTCTTCATGAATCCGATTGATATCCAGGACAAGCTCATAAGGTTGATTATGACCACGACACATTTGTCGAGAGATTTCAAGAAGATGTAATCAATTAGCGACGACATCAAGTCAATGGAATGATGAAGCGAAAGGTTATTGGAACCATGGGTACGACACAACTCGAAATCAAGCTTGTTGTTCAAGGCGAAATGATATGATGAGGAAGATCGACGTAAGCTTAGCTCATCATCAAAAATGATGCTCCGGGAAGAAGGACCAGGTAGCACAGTTAAAATTTAGCACGATAAGGAATAGACAATCAGGCTAGGAATGACTTGAAGGATTATTAAACTCATAAGCAACGAAAATTACTTAGGGTTATCGAACCGGAATGCGGAATCGGTTCACATATCGGTGTTCTCGGTTGACGACAATCCAGAACCCGTGGAGTGACTATGATGGGAAAAGGTACTACTTCATCAGAAACTCATAAGATGAATTGCAATGGGTTGATATCCTCGAGATACCAGGGGGTAATACTCGACGACAAACCAAAATAGAGGTTGGACTGGGGTATTGCTCTTACAGAAGACAAGTGCTTAAACTTGTACGAGAAATGGTATTTAAAGGAGAACATGGTCGGAACCACGTCCACGGATACCAGATGAAATTATTACAAGGGGATAATTATTTTAAGAGAAGCTTCCATGATAAGGTATACATCGTGTCCATGGGCATGAACACAGGGTTCAAGGTCGACTCCCACTTGTTCAACGCATAACCTTTCATTTACCTCTCGTATTTCGGAAATGACATTAGTTGTTGAAAGTTTTTATCTGATGCAATACCAGATAAGTATGACCCGTGAAATCTTTCGGGTTCACACGGATTAGCGAAGGTGAAGGTTCAACCCATCAGGGCATCTTAGGAACATATACCACAAACTTCGGAGTAAATAATACAAGCTCAAAAGTAGAGCATGGTTCACAAAGCAGAGGATACAATTTACCAAAGGCATCATGTATCCGAGGAAAAGCTCACAAGCTTATTTAATATGGAGGACATTGTCGGATAAAATTCGACAGAAGGGTCTGGTGGTCCACAAGGGATCTGATGTGAGCATCAGTACTCAACCAGAGGAAGAAAGAATGCAAGGAGATCAGATTATAGAAACAACTGACTAACTCAAAGCTCAATGCAAAGGATTTATAATTTCAAATTCAAGGGATCAGAAGCAAACGCTCTGATTGAGGATGGATAAGTCGAGTAAACTTACGGGTACAATCGATGGCAAATTTGATTGGTCGAGATCCAGCTCATGTTAAAAATGATGTCTGAGCCGGAAGGATGAATTCTAGGATCTGATTGAGGATTGCGAGCATTCGCAACATATTGAATCAATGGACGCAAAAAGATAATGACAAAGGGTGCCAATAAGATTTCGAGACTTATGGGATTAATGATAATGCTAGTAAGAAAGAATTTCTAGAGCAATAGGCTCCTGAGGATTTTCGGAAGATCGAATAGTATTTTGAAGACTATTGTGAAATACATGAATCAACTGGGGATGAGTCGATACTCGGTAGGTGCGAGTAATTATCCGTATGGGTATTTCTGCGGCAAGGAACTACAAGGCAGTGGTACAAGGGATTCTTAAAAAGCCGGAGAGCAATTCGATGTATCTGGTAATAACAAGAGAAACTCAGACTAATTGTATGAACAACAAGTGTATGTTGTTATCCATATGGATAAATCGGTAGTAGGGAATTGAAAAGGCAGAGGACACAAGGGTGTCGGGAATGATCGAAGAGTATCTTCAACATCTTCTGGTGCAGTCAACGACCATCTGTGATAAAGGGCTCTCCGGGAGAAAGTATTTACGAGAGCCTACAGTTAGTCTTTTTAGCAAAATCATTTAACCCGAATAGGAGAGAGATCAGAGTCCCAGAGTATAGGCAAGGAGTAAAAGATCCTAATACCACCCAATGGAGACGTGGGCCCGTAAGACACACAGCCATGTTAGTAAAAGTTTTGTAATGTCTAGACTCGACTTCGGCCAAGGAGTGTGGAAAGGGGGATTCCTACAGGCAGTTGGCTCTGATACCAACCTGTGACGCCCCTGATTTGACCGTACACTAATCATGCACGCAAATGTGTACGATCAAGATCAGGGACTCACGGGAAGATATCACAACACAACTCTACAACAAAAATAAGTCATACAAGCATCATAATACAAGCCAGGGGCCTCGAGGGCTCGAATACAAGTGCTCGATCATAGACGAGTCAGCGGAAGCAACAATATCTGAGTACAGACATAAGTTAAACAAGTTTGCCTTAAGAAGGCTAGCATAAAAGTAGCAACGATCGAAAAGGCAAGGCCTCCTGCCTGGGACCTCCTAACTACTCCTCGAAGCCGAACTCCATGTAGAATCATCCTCGGGATCTCCAGCTCCTGGACTCCAGCATCTGGTTGCGACAACCAGGTAGAATGGAAAGGGGGAAAAGAGGGAGAAAAGCAACCGTGAGTACTCATCCAAAGTACTCGCAAGCAAGGAGCTACACTACATATGCATGGGTATATGTGTAAAGGGCCATATCAATGGACTGAACTGCAGAATGCCAGAATAAGAGGGGGATAGCTAATCCTGTGGAAGACTACGCTTCTTGCAGCCTCCATCTTGCAGCATGTAGAAGAGAGTAGATTGAAGTCCTCCAAGTAGCATCGCATAGCATAATCCTACCCGGCGATCCCCTCCTCGTCGCCCTGTTAGAGAGTGATCACCGGGTTGTATCTGGCACTTGGAAGGGTGTATTTTATTAAGTATCCGGTTCTAGTTGTCATAAGGTCAAGGTACAACTCCGGGTCGTCCTTTTTACCGAGGGACACGGCTATTCGAATAGATAAACTTCCCTGCAGGGGTGCACCACATAACCCAACATGCTCGATCCCATTTGGCCGGACACACTTTCCTGGGTCATGCCCGGCCTCGGAAGATCAACACGTCGCAGCCC
The DNA here is from genome assembly GCF_018294505.1 of Triticum aestivum. Taxonomy (NCBI): domain Eukaryota; kingdom Viridiplantae; phylum Streptophyta; class Magnoliopsida; order Poales; family Poaceae; genus Triticum; species Triticum aestivum. The sequence goes on along the minus strand of NC_057814.1, from coordinate 388,063,512 downwards.
CACCTAGGCACAACCGAGAGGTCAGCACGCCGGTCTAAATCCTATGCGCGCAGGGGTCTGGGCCCATCGCCCATTGCACACCTGCACGTTGCGAGGGCGGCCGGAAGCAGACCTAGCCTAGCAGGCGTTCCAGTCCAATCCGGCGCACGCCGCTCCGTCGCTGACGTCAAGAAGAGCTTCGGCTGATACCACGACGTCGAGTGCCCATAACTGTTCCCGCGTAGCTGGTTAGTGCGTATAGACCAAATGGCCAGACTCAGATCAAATACCAAGATCTCGTTAAGCATGTTAAGTATCCGCGAACGCCGACCAGGGCCAGGCCCACCTCTCTCCTAGGTGGTCTCAACCTGCCCTGTCGCTCCGCCACAAAGTAACAGTCGGGGGTCATCAGGAACCCAGGCCCACCTCTACCGGGATGGAGCCACCTGTCCTTTCAGCCCCCTCATCAGAATCACTTGCGGGTACTCAACGAGCCGACCCGACTTTAGTCACCACATGTGTCATTTATAGAGTATATAAGTATATACCCGTGATCACCGCCCAAGTGATCACGGCCCAATAGTATAGCACAGCAGACGGACAAGAATGTAGGGCCACTGATGGAACACTAGCATCCTATACTAAGCATGTAGGATTGCAGGTAAAGGTAACAACAGTAGTAGCAAGGACAGGATATGCATCAGGATAGGATTAACGGAAAGCAGTAACATGCTACACTACTCTAATGCAAGCAGTATAGAGAAGAATAGGCGATATCTGGTGATCAAAGGGGGGGCTTGCCTGGTTGCTCTGGCAAGTAGGGGTCGTCAACTCCGTAGTCGAACTGGGGGTCGCCGGTAGTCTCGGGGTCTACCGAAAAGAAGTAACGGAGGGGGAACACAATAAATAACAGAGCAATCAAAGCAACACAAAGCGTAACATGACAATACGCGGTGCTAGGTGTGCCCTAACGCGGTAGTAGGTGATACCGACAAAGGGGGAAACATCCGGGAAGGTATTCCCGGTGTTTCGCGTTTTCGGATAGATGAACCGGAGGTGAAATGTTACAGGTTCACTATACTAGGGACGCGTGGCGGACGAACAGACTGCGTATTTCGATACGTCTCGTCGTTCTGAGCAACTTTCATGTACAAAGTTTTTGCATCCAAGTTACGGATTATTTTATATTAATTTTTAAAGTTTTAAATCATTTTCTAATTTGTTTTAATTCGAAAACTAAATGTTAAATTGCTATGGGTACACAGAAGTATACCCACAGAAGGGCTTGTGTGGCTCACCAGTAGGCCCAGTTGACTTGGTCAACTGCCCAGTCAGCAGGGACTGACTGGTGGGTCCCCTACTGAGTCAGCAGGCTGACGAGTCAACCTTATCCAGTTAAATTGTGGCATGGACCCACCTGTCATGGACTATTTATTCAACATAGGTTAATTAAGCAGTGGGGCCCAATGTCAATGTCTAGGTTAGTTATTCTTAACGTTTTAATTAGCAGGGTAGTTAATGTTAAGTTAAATTAATTAATTACTTAATTAACAATCCTTTTAACTTTTACTTTTATTGCTATTTTCCGTTTTTAATAGGGGTGCGGGCCCTGTTCGTCAGCGGCCCATTCAGGCTAGCCACAGGGGCGGATGGGCGTGGGCGCAGCCACTGGCCGGAGGCCAGGGCGCGGCAAGGCCGCCGGCAGCAACAGCGGCAAGTGGGGCGGGGTCGAGCGCTCGTGCGGAGGCGCGGGTGGTCGGGGGCGCGCAACAGCGCAGCGGCGAGCATGGGGTCGCGAGGCGCGCGGGTGCGGCGATGCGAGCCGGCGAGCACGAACAGACAGAGAGCTGCGGGGTGAGGCGGAGCGCGGGCAAGGACTGGCGTGGCGCGCGGCCACTGATGCCGAGGCGCGCGAGTGGGTTAGGAGTGGCGACGGCGAGCGCAATGGTTGGCCGGGACGGCAGGGGCGCGAGCGAGGCGACGGTCCAGGCGCGACGCGGGGAGGAGGTCGCGGCCATGAGCGCATGCGCAAGCGGAGAGCGGCGACTGCGACGATGGGGACGGGGAGAGAGGGAGAGGCCGGGGGCCTCACCGTACGGTGTAGGGGAGTGGCACCAGCTCGAGAAGGAGGACGGGGAGGCGACGGGGGTGGCGCCGACGATGGCGAACGACGTCGGCGTCAGGGCGCTCAGGCGCTGCGTCAGCGGCGACGGAGGCTGGAACCAGACGCGGGGTAGGGGAGGTGACGAGGCGGTCCGGTGGGGAGGTGGCGCCGGCGAGGTGGTGGTGGGACGAGGCGGCGATGGGGGGCACCGACGGCGTCGGGGGCGGGGCGAACGGCGCCGAGCGCAGGTGCGCTGCCCCGATCTGGATCGAGATGAGGGGGAGAGACGAGGGAGGGGGAGTGGGGGCGAGTGTGAAAGGGGGATCGGGCTAGGGTTCGGTGCCCCCAGGGGGTTATAGGCCAGGGGAGGGAGTGGGCCGGCCTGGCAGGCCACTGGCTGGGCCGAGGCCCAACTAGCCTGGGGGGTTTTCTTTTTATTTCTGTTTTATTTTCCCTTTTGTCTTTTCTGTTTGCTTTTATTTCTTTAATACTTTATAGTTTTACAAAAAATAAAACCCACACCTAAAATGGAGTTACAATTCCAACTAATGTCTTAAAAAGTTTTACCCCTGAACAAAATAGTTTAATATTTTATAAAATTCAAAAGGCATTTATTTAATTGTTTTAGCTACTGTTTTATTCATTTAGTTTACTTAAACATTTTATAAAAGTGTGGTTTCTTGACAATAATTACCTATGCATTATTTGGCACCAACCGAACATTTTAGTTTTAATATTTGAAAACTTTTGTTGTTTGTCTTTATTTTAAATTTGATGAATCGTTTTTTCAACCATCGCGAGATTAACTACAGTGACAGCGGTGACATGGCATCATTAGGAGAGGGTTACTGTAGCTTAATTATCCGGGCATCACATATCACATCCCTTCAGGTATCATGAAGGTCAAGCAACATGAGTTCCTAGCCCTCACGCAAGGTAACTTATTAGTCACCGAGTATTTGAACAAGTTCAATCATTTGGCCTGCTATTCCCTATATGAGATGGCCACCAAAGAGAGAAAGATCGACAGATTCCTTGGAGGACTGAATGAACACCTCAGATGCACTCTCAGTATGCTTGATTTTTCTCACAAGCTTATTCAGGACAGTAGACCCGCTCATGACGACCGCAAGCGGAAGTTCCAGCCTAAGAAGGAAGGACCCATATTCCAGAAGGCTCGTACCTTTCAACAGTCATAGATTGAGTATAAGCCCAATTGGCAGCAGAATGTTAACAAGACCACTACCCAAGTCAAGAATATTGTAACCAGCCTGGTACGCGAAGATTGTCAGCGTAGCAATGCGTGTTTTTCTTGTGGGCAAACCAGACACTACGCCATATAGTGTCCCAAGAATGACAAGTCAAATGCTCCATTCAAGCCGCGAGTTAATCACATGGGACCGTACCCTGGCCAGAAGACCATCCAAGGGCAAGTTCATCACCTCTCCTCAGAAGAAGCCCAAGAGAACCTGAAAGTTGTCATTGGTATGTTTTAGTTAATAGCATACCTGCAATAATTTTGTCTGACTCTGGGGCTTCCCACTCTTTTATTCGCGGAGTTTTGTTGCCCAAAACAAGTTTTCTTGCTTGATTTTGGAAAAGAGTATGATGGTACAATCCCCGGGACCATTGCTCAAAAGCAATTTGGCCTGTTGTAATTTGGAGATTGACAACAAGGGAGTCATTTATTGGCGGCCGGAATCTAGATCGACAGGAACAGTACACACGCCGTTCGCCGAAATTTACGAGTACTGTAGTTTGAATTACACACGATTCCCGCAGCAAAATCCGTGTGTGAACATATATAATAGCAGATGGTTTCCAATACAGAACCGTGTCTGATTATTGATCCCCGCCACTCACCTACCAAACCTCGAGCCGCGAGATAGAGTGCCAATCGTGTGGGGGCCGGTTGTCTTGCCAGATCTTTACATTTTCATTTTTGAACACCAGATATTTACATCGTCTGATGATTTTTTAACTCGCACACAAGTACATAAAAATATGATTTTTCAAACAGTTATTGTTAGCCGTTGCATGTAGATGTAGTTCAAATTTGAATTACGGACATTAAATGGCTAGAAAATCACTTAAATGTCTTTAAAAGGTCAAATAACCCCAGAATTTTTCCAAACTTTCACATGATAGTTGTATTAGTGCACGTTAAATGTAGAAAAACCTTTGAAGGCCGTAAGTGGAAGCTATCTCCCGTTCCTCATCAAACATGCATTGTTCCCTCTCGGACCACGACCCTTCCAGTGAGTTGCTCCGGTTTGTGAGGGGGGTGTGTCCAAACTTTCGTCAAACAGGCCAATTTTTTTACCACATCATCTTGGTGGCATGACATTAAATCAAGCAAGGTTTCATGTTTTTCTGATTATTTTTTAATTTTTTGGAATTAAAATGCCATGGCACTCCATGCATGTGTCCATGCCGTGAGACCAATATGTTTGAAAATTTCTTCTAATTTACTGCACATGGAATTAACTCGCACAAAAGAACACAAATATGATTTTTCAAACCGTTATGGTTAGCCGTTGCATGTTGATGTAGTTCAAATTTGAATTACAGACATTAAATGGCTAGAAAATCACTTAAATGTCTTTAAAAGGTCAAATGACCCCAGAAATTTTACAAATTTTCACATGACAGTTGTATTAGTGCATGTTAAATGTAGAAAAAAAATTGAAGGCCGTAAGAGGAAGCTATCTCTCGTTCGTCATCAAACATGCATTGTTCCCTCTCGAAACAACGAGCCTTCTAGTGAGTTGCTCCGGTTTGTGAGGGGGTGTGTCCAAACTTTCGTCAAACAAGGCAATTTTTTTACCACATCATCTTGGTGGCATGACATTACATCAAGCAAGGTTTCAAGTTTTTCTGATTATTTTTAATTTTTTGGAATTAAAATGCCATGGCACTCCATGCATGTGTCCATGCCGTGAGACCAATATGTTTGAAAATTTCTTCTAATTTACTGCACATGGAATTAACTCGCACACAAGTACACAAATATAATTTTTCAAACCATTATGGTTAGCCGTTTCATGTAGATGTAGTTCAAATTTGAATACGGTCATTAAATGGCTAGAAAATCACTTAAATGTCTTTAAAAGTCAAATTACCCCTGAAATTTTCCTAATTTTCACATGACAGTTGTATTAGTGCATATTAAGCATAGGAAAAACTTTGAAGGCCGTAAGAGGAAGCTATCTCCCGTTCGTCATCAAACATGCATTGTTCCCTCTCGGAACCACGACCCTTCTAGTGAGTTGCTTAGGTTTGTCAGGGGGGTGTCCAAACTTTCGTCAAATAGGCCAATTATTTTTACCACATCATCCAAGTGGTGTGACATTACTTCGAGCAAGGTTTCATGTTTTTCTGGTCATTTTTTAATTTTTTGGAATTAAAATGCCATGGCAGTCCTTGCATGTGTCCCTGCCGAGAGACCAATATGTTTGAAAATTCCTTCTGATTTACAGCACATGGAATTAACTCACACACAAGTACCAAATATGATTTTTCAAACCGTTATGGTTAGCCGTTGCATGTGGATGTAGTTCAAATTTTAATTACGGTCATTAAGTGGCTAGAAAATCACTTAAATGTCCTTAAAAGGTCAAATGACCCTTGAAATTTTCCAAACTTTCACATGACAGTTGTATTAGTTCATGTTAAATGTAGAAAATAATTTGAAGGCCGTAAGAGGAAGCTATCTCCCGTTCGTCATCCAACATGCATTGTTCCCTCTCGGAACAACGAGCCTTCTAGTGAGTTGCTCCGGTTTGTGAGGGGGGTGTGTCCAAACTTTCGTCAAACATGCCCATTTTTTTATCACATCATCTTGGTGGCATGACATTACATCAAGCAAGGTTTCATGTTTTTCTGATAATTTCTTAATTTTTTGGAATTAAAATGCCATGGCACTCCTTGCATGTGTCCATGCTGTGAGACCAATATGTTTGAAAATTCCTTCTAATTTACAGCACATGGAATTAACTCGCAAACAAGTACACGAATATGATTTTTCAAACTATTATGTTTAGCCGTTGCATGTAGATGTAGTTCAAATTTTAATTACGATCATTACATGGCTAGAAAATCACTTAAATGTCTTTAAAAGGTCAAATGACCCCTGAAATTCTCCAAATTTTCACATGGCAGTTGTATTAGTGCATGTTAAATGTAGATAAAATTTTGAAGGCCGAAAGAGGAAGCTACCCGCTCGTCATCAAACATGCATTGTTCCCTCTCGGAACCACGAGCCTTCTAGTGAGTTGCTTTGGTTTGTGAGGGGGGTGTGTCCAAACTTTCGTTGAACAGGCCAATTTTTTATCACATCATCTTGGAGCCTTGCATGTGTCCATGCCTTGAGACCAACATGTTTGAAAATTCCTTCTAATTTACTGCACATGGAATTAACTCGCACACAAGTACACGAATATGATTTTTCAAACCGTTATGGTTAGCCGTTGCATGGAGATATAGTTCAAATTTTAATTACGGTCATTAAATGGCTAGAAAATCATTTAAATGTCTTTAAAAGGTCAAATGACCCCTGAAATTCTCCAAATTTTCAAATGACAGTTGTATTAGTGCATGTTAAATGTAGATAAAATTTTGAAGGCCGTAAGAGGAATCTATCTACTGTTCGTCAACAAACATGCATTGTTCCCTCTCGGAACCATGAGCCTTCTAGTGAGTTGCTCCAGTTTGTGAGGGGGGTGTGTCAAAACTTTCGTCAAACAGGCCAATTTTTTACCAAATCATCTTGGTGGCATGACATTACATCAAGCAAGGTTTCATGTTTTTCTGATTATTTTTTATTTTTTTGGAATTAAAATGCCATGGCACTCCTTGCATGTGTCCGTGCCGTGAGACCAATATGTTTGAAAATTCCTTCTAATTTACTGCACATGGAATTAACTCGCACACAAGTACACAAATATAATTTTTCAAGCCGTTATGGTTAGGCGTTGCATGTAGATGTAGTTCAAATTTGAATTACGGTCATTAAATGGCTAGAAATCACTTAAATGTCTTTAAAAGGTCAAATTACCCCTAAAATTTTCCTAATTTTCACATGACAGTTGTATTAGTGCATGTTAAACATAGGAAAAAATTTGAAGGCCGTAAGAGGAACCTATCTCCCGTTCGTCATCAAACATGCATTGTTCCCTCTCGGAACCACGACCCTTCTAGTGAGTTGCTACGGTTTGTCAGGGGGGTGTCCAAACTTTTGTCAAACAGGCCAAATTTTTTACCACATCATCTTGGTGGGATGACATTACATCAAGCAAGGTTTCATTTTTGTGATCATTTTTTGATTTTTTGGAATTAAAATGCCATGGCACTCCATGCATACATATGCATGTGTCCATGTCCTGACACCAATATGTTTGAAAATTCCTTCTACTTTACTACACATGGAATTAACGCGCACGCAAGTACACAAATATGATTTTTCAAACCGTTATGGTTAGCCGTTTCATGTAGATGTAGTTCAAATTTGAATTATGGTAATTAAATGGCTTGAAAATCACTTAAATGTCTTCAAAAGGTCAGATGACCCCTGAAATTTTCCAAATTTTCACATGACAGTTGTATTAGTGTACGTTACACATAGAAAAAATTGAAGGCTGTAAGAGGAAGCTATCTCCCGTTCGTTATCAAACATGCATTGTTCCCTCTCAGAACCATGAGCCTTCTAGTGAGTTGCTCCGGTTTGTGAGGGGTGTGTGTCCAAACTTTCGTCACACATGCCATATTTTTTACCACATCATCTTGGTGGCATGACATTACATCAACAAAGGTTTCATATGTTTCTGAACTTTTTTTAATTTTTTGGAATTTAAATGCCATGGCACTCCATGCTTAATTGTGTCATAACCGTTAGACCAATATGTTTGAAAATTCCTTCCAATTTACTGCACATGGAATTCAATCGCACACAAGTACACAAAATATGACTTTTCAAACCGTTATGGTTAGCTATTGCATGTACATGTAGTTCAAATTTCAATTACGGTCATTAAATGGCTAGAAAATCACTTAAATGTCTTAAAATGTCAAATGACCCTTTAAATTTTCCAAAATTTGACATGACAGTTGTATTAGTACTACTAATTTTCTCGTACATTTAAAACACCGTCCATTGCCACTTTACTCCAAATTCGTCTTTCACAGCTAATAAAAAATATCTTCAACGTCACACATAGTTGTTTTCCAGGAACCGTTTGCGATGAAAATATGTGGGTCTATTTAAGTCTTCCATCTTAAGCTTCGCTGGCTCGTCTGCTCCTGTGTCGGCAACCCCCGATTCCATGAATCCCTATCCCCATTCCCACACCCCCTTCTTGCAAACATGACGTCGTGGAAACGCTTCGTGAAGGCCCGTATGATGGGTGCTAGCATGAGTAGGATATAAATCAACATGAACATAAATATCGTAGAGGCTATGTTGATTTTGTTTCAACTACATGCGTGAACATGTGCCAAGTCAAGCCACTCGAATCATTTAAAGGAGGATACCATCCTATCATACTACATCACAACCATTTTAATTTCCATGTTGGCATGCAAGGTAAACCATTATAAACTCCTAGCTAATTAAGCATGGCATGAATAACTATAATCTCTAATTGTCATTGCAAACATGTTTCATTCATAATAGGCTGAATCAGGAACGATGAACTAATCATATTTACAAAAACAAGATAGGTCGAGTTCATGCCAGCTTTTCCTCATCTCAATCATTTCATCATATATCGTCATTATTGTCGTTTACTTGAACAACCGAACATTATGGATAATAATAATAGTGCACGTGCATCGGACTAAGCTGGAATCTGCAAACATTTATTCAAAGCAGAAGACAAGGTAATATGTGCTCTTTGTTAGATCAACAATAATGCATATGAGAGCCACTCAACATTTTCATCGTGGTCTTCTCCTCTCGACCCCCAAAGAAAAGAAAAGAAATTCAAAGAATCACATTGAAATATTTTTGGAGTTTTTGTTTTTCTGAAGAAAGGTGAAACAAGAACGAGAAAAACTATTTACACGACAAAGCTCCCAATAAGCAAAAGAAGAACGAGAAATATTTTTGGGTTTTCTTTTAATTTTACTACTACTAAGCATGCATAGAAAGTAAACTAGCTACAGCTAATTTTTTTGGATTTTCTTAAGATTTATCAAACACACAAGAAGAAAGCAGAAAAAGAAAATAAACAAGCATGGATAATACAATGAAAAAGTATGAGCACCAACAACTAATATGAGTGTGTGAACATGAATGTAATGTCGGTGAGAAATACGTACTCCCCCAAGCTTAGCCTTTTGGCCTAAGTTGGTCTACGACCACCACTGGCCTGGATGATATCCGGAATCATAGTGGGGGTTGTACTGTGCTGCGGCAGCTACCGCTTGGCAAGCTACCTCCTGAAGACGAGCGGCCTCCGATTCTCTCTCATACTCATTTGCCTCCTCTCTAGTTATAAAATATCTCCCATTTTCCTTAAAGTTAAGGAAAGCAGGAGCAGGGAGAGTAACATGGACGGCGTGCTGCCTATCAAAGATTAGTCGGTACTGGAGGAACTAATTGCTCCTCTTAAGAAACTGGTAGCGTACCATAGCCTCATAATCTAGAAAAGCATGTGGCAACTCAATATCATACCCTCTAATAGGTACGTCCAAATAGTTAGCTAAACGAGTTGCATAAATACCACCAAATAAATCTCCATCTTTAGCATTATGGTGTAACCTCCTAGCAATAATGGCCCCTAAATTATATCCTTTATCATCCAACACTGGACACTTGAGGACACTAAGATCCGATGCACAAAGGTGGCTATGATCATGTTTACCATTAATGGATCTGCTTATGAAGAGAGCAAAATAATGTATGGAAGGAAAATGAATGCTCCCCATGGAGGCTTGTGTGACATGTCTAGTTTCTCCAACAGTGATGCTAGCAAGGAAACCATTATATTCAGATTTATGAGGCTCACTAAGACTGCCTCATTGTGGGATTTTGCATGCATCACAAAAATCTTCTAGGTCCATGGTATAAGATTCATCATAAAGGTCAAACAGGACAGTATGAGTATTACGCTTGGATGAAAATTCAAACCTCCGCACGAAGGAATCGGTGAGATAATAATATTGTAAGCACTTGTCCGATAAAAAATCCTCGAGGCCGGCATTTTGTATGTACGCATAGAATTCATCCTTGAAACATGCACGATCCATAAATTCGTCCGACGGCCACTCACATGGCTTTAGTTGAGCTTCCCTTGGTAGTTCAGGGTCCGGTTCGCGTACTGCATGCCTCGGTGCTTGCTTCCTTGGGGAACCACCTTGATACATTTTCGTGGACATTTTTCTTCCTCTGAAAAATTTCTGAAATATTTTGTGACTCAAAATAAAAGTGAACCAAACTCGACAAAATTGATAGCAACTACTCCTACAAGTACCTAGAAGCTATATCATGCATTAAAACTACTTTGGACCATATAAATTTGACATGCAAGCTCAAGAACAAGGTCACCACAGCAGCAAAAAGTTTGCAATGAATAAAGCACTAGAACAAAAACTAATTAGACCATTGGAGGAGTCACATACCAAAGAACAATCCCCCAAAGCAGTTTTGTGAATGGAGCTTTGAGCAAGGACATCGAAAATGGCAGCAAGATGAGCAAGAACACGAGTTTGAGCTATGGAGTGATATTTTCTGGAGGAAGGAGTGGATGGGTGCTGGAATATGTGGAGGGAGCCACGTGTGCCCCATAAGGTTAGGGGGCACGCCCTAGGGGGGTGGGCGCGCCCTCCACCCTTGTGGCCAGCTAATGAGGCCCCCTGGTGTGTTCTTTGCACCAGAAATTCTAAAATATTGTAAAAATAATCATACTAAATTTTCAGGGCATTTGCAGAACTTTTATTTTTGGGACATTTTTTATTGCAATTTTTGCATTATTTAATCTAAATAACAGAAAGTAAAAGATGGGTACAGAGAATTGTGCCTTCTAAATTCATCCATCTCATGCTCATCAAAAGGAATCAATTAACAAGGTTGATCATGTCTTATTTACAAACTTCTTCCGAATGATATGAAACCGGAGAACTTTCAAATAACACTAGGTTACCTCTACGGGGATATGCATTTCCCCTACAGTAAGAATATCACATTTCTTTTTGGCAGTAGGAAGAGGGAATTCAAAACCTCTGATAGTAATAGTTGAATTTTTTTCCAATAGAATTGATACTATGAACTTGAGGTTGTTTCTTCGGAATGTGTACCGTATGCTCATTACCATTAACATGAAAAGTGACATTGCCTTTGTTGCAATCAATAACAGCCCCGGCAGTATTCAAAAAGGGTCTACCAAGAATAATCGACATACTATTGTCCTCGGGAATATCAAGAATAACAAAGTCCGTTAAGATAGTGACGTTTGCAACCACAACAGTCACATCCTCACAAATACCGATGGGTATAGCAGTTTATTTATCAGCCATTTGCAAAGTGATTTCAGTAGGTGTCAACTTATTCAATTCAAGTCTACGGTACAAAGAGAAAGGCATAACACTAACACCGGATCCAAGATCGCATAAACCAGTTTTAACATAGTTTCTTTTAATGGAGCATTGGTATAGTTGGTAGTCCTGGATATCCAAGATTCTTTGGCATTCCACCCTTAAAAGTATAATTAGCAAGCATGGCGGAAATTTCAGCTTCCGGTATCTTTCTTTTATTAGTAACAATATCCTTCATATACTTAGCATAAGGAGGCATTTTAAGCATATCAGTCAAACACATACGCAAAAAGATAGGTCTAATCATTTCAGCAAAGCGCTCAAAATCCTCTTCATCCTTTTTCTTGGATGGCTTAGGAGGAAAGGGCATTGTTTTCTGAACCCATGGTTCTCTTTCTTTACCATGTTTCCTAGCAACCAAATCTCTCTTATCATAACATTGATTCTTTGATTGTGGGTTATCGAGATCAATAGCAGGTTCAGTTTCTACATCATTATCATTACTAGGATGAACATCAAAGTGAAAATCATTATTAACATTATTACTAGGTTCATGTTCATCACCAGATTGTGTCTTGGCACCAGAAATAGAAATATCATTGGCATTCTCAGGTGTGTCTATAGCAGGTTCACTAGCATGCAAAGTCATATCGGTTTTCTTTTTCTTTTTAGTATGAGGACTAGGTGCATTAGTATTAATTCTCTGAGAATCCTGCTCAACTCTCTTAGAATGACCCTTAGGATACAAAGGTTCCTGGGTCATTTTACGACCTAGTCATAACCCTAACATCATTATCATTAGTCTTACTATTCAACTCATTAAGCAAATCATCTTAAGCTTTAAGTACTTGTTCTACTTGAGTCGTAACCATGGAAGCATGTTTACTAATAAGCTTAAGATCATTAACAATTCTATTCATATAATCACCCAAGTGGTCAAGCATGTAAGCATTACGTTTCAATTTTCTACTAACATAGGCATTGAAGTTTTCTTGTTTAACAATAAAATTATCAAACTCATCAAAGCATTGTCTAGCAGACTTATTATGAGGAATATCACCTTCATCAAATATACGGAGAGAGTTTACCTCTACTACCTTGTCGGGTTATCAAGACCATGTATTTCTTCAGTAGGCGGTAAATTCTTAACATCTTTAGCTTTATTACCTTTTTCTTTCATAGATTTCTTTGCCTCTTGCATATCTTCAGGACCGGGAAATAGAATACCCCTTTTCATAGGAGTTGGTTCAGGAAGTGTCCAATCATTTTCATTACTCAATATATTATTCAATAGCAATTCAGCTTGCTCAATAGTTCTTTCCCTAAAAACATAGCCAGCACAACTATTGATACGTCTCCAACGTATCTACTTTTCCAAAAACTTTTGCCGTTGTTTTGGACTCTAACTTGCATGATTTGAATGGAACTAACCCGGACTGACGTTGTTTTCAGCAGAATTGCCATGGTGTTATTTTTGTGCAGAAATAAAAGTTCTCGGAATGACCTGAAACTTCACGAAGAATATTTTTGGAATAAAAAAAATACTGGCAAAAGAATCAACACCAGGGGCCCACACCCTGTCCACGAGGGTGGAGGGCGCGCCCACCCCCCTGGGACGCGCCCCCTGCCTCATGGCCCCCCTGAGGCTCCACCTACGTCAACTCCAACTCTATATATTCATGTTCGTGGAGAAAAATATCGGAGAGAAGGATTCATCGCGTTTTACGATACGGAGCCACCGCCAAGCCCTAATCTCTCTCGGGAGGGCTGATCTGGAGTTTGTTTGGGGCTCCGGAGAGGGGAATCCGTCGCCATCATCATCATCAACCATCCTCCATCACCAATTTCATGATGCTCTCCACCGTGCGTGAGTAATTCCATCGTAGGCTTGCTGGACGGTGATGGGTTGGATGAGATTCACCATGTAATTGTGTTAGTTTTGTTAGGGTTTGATCCCTAGTATCCATTATGTTCTAAGATTGATGTTGCTATGACTTTGCTATGCTTAATGCTTTTCACTAGGGCCCGAGTGCCAGGATTTCAGATCTGAACCAATTATGTTTTCATGAATATATATGAGTTCTTGAACCTATATTGCAAGTCAATAGTCACCTACTATGTGTTTTGATCCGGCAACCCCGAAGTGACAATAATCGGGACCACTCCCGGTGATGACCGTAGTTTGAGCAGTTCATGTATTCACTAAATGTTAATGCTTTGTTCCGGTACTCTATTAAAAGGAGGCCTTAATATCCCTTAGTTTCCAATAGGACCCCGCTGCCACGGGAGGGTAGGACAAAAGATGTCATGCAAGTTCTTTTCCATAAGAACGTATGACTATGTTCGGAATACATGCCTACATTACATTGATGAACTGGAGCTAGTTCTGTGTCACCCTATGTTATAACTGTTGCATGTGGAATCACATCTGACATAATGATCCATCACTGATCCATTGCCTACGAGCTTTTCACATATTGATCTTTGCTTAGTTACTTTTCCGTTGTCACTGTTACAATTACTACAAAAACTATTACTGTTACTTTGCTACCGTTACCGTTACTTCCATACTACTTTGCTACTAAATATTTTGCTGCAGATATTAAGTCTTCCAGGTGCGGTTGAATTGACAACTCAACTGCTAATACTTGATAATATTCTTTGGCTCCCCTTGTGTCGAATCAATAAATTTGGGTTGAATACTCTACCCTCGAAAACTGTTGCGATCCCCTATACTTGTGGGTTATCAAGACTATTTTCTGGTGCCGTTGCCGGGGAGCATAGATCTATTCTTTGAGTCACTTGGGATTTATATCTGCTGATCACAATGAGGAACTTGAAAGACAAAATAACTAAGATTTTCCCCTCAACTACGAGGGGAGGTAAGGAACTTCCATCTAGCTCTGCACTTGATTCACCTTCTGTTTTGAGTATACTTGCGACACCTAAACCTACTTCTGCTATTGATTCTGATATGTCGCATGTTATTGATGATGCCACTTCTGCTATGCATGAAGCTTATGATGAAACTACTTCTATGCTTGATAATACTGTGCCACTAGGTGAATTTCTTGATGAACAACTCGCTAGGGTTAGAGAGAATGAAATTATTGAAATTGATAATATTGATGAAAGTGATGATGAAGATTCTCCCCCTAGATATGAATTGCCTGATGTGCCTGAGGGTTATGTTATGGATGAAGAAACTGCTAGAGATCTTTTTGCTTGCAAAGATAGATATGATCTTAAGAAACTGTTAGCTAAGCTGAAAGAAAAGTCTTTGAATGCTAGAATGAAATATGACCCTGCTTTTGCTACTTCACCTATCTGTATTTCTGATAAGGATTATGATTTCTCTGTCGATCCTGAGTTAATTACTTTGGTTGAATCTGATCCTTTTATGGCTATGAATCAGAAACTATTGTGGCACATCTTACTAAATTAAATGATATAGCCACCCTATTCACTAATGAGGAAAAAATTTGTTACTACTACATCCTTAAGTTATTTCCGTTCTCATTAAAGGGTGATGCTAAAACATGGTTTAATTCTCTTGCTCCTGGTTGTGTGCGTAGTCCCCAGGATATGATTTATTACTTCTTTGCTAAATATTTCCCCGCTCATAAGAAACAAGCTGCCTTAAGGGAAATATATAATTTTGTGCAAATTGAAGAAGAGAGTCTCCCACAAGCTTGGGGGAGGCTTCTCCGGTTACTTAATGCTTTGCCTGATCATCCTCTCAATAAAAATGAAATACTTGATATCTTTTATAATGGACTAACCGATGCTTCCAGAGACCACATGGATAGTTGTGCTGGTTGTGTTTTTAGGGAAAGAACTGCTAAGCAAGCTGAATTGCTATTGAATAATATATTGAGTAATGATAATGATTGGACACTTCTTGAACCAACTCCTAAGCCAACTCCGAAGAAAAGGAGTATTATATTTCTCAGTCCTGAAGATATGCAAGAGGCAAAGAATCTATGGAAGAAAAGGGTATTAAAGCTGAAGACGTTAAGAATTTACCACCTATTGAAGAAATACATGGTCTTGATAACCCGACACTGGTAGTAAAGGTAAATTCTCTCTATAGATTTGATGAAGGTGATATTCCTCATTATAAGTATGCTAGCCAATGCTTATTGATAATTTTATAGTTAAACAAGAAAACTTCAATGCTTATGTTGGTAGACAATTGAAACGAAATGCTTATATGATTGAACACTTGAGTGATTATATGTCTAGAGTTAAAGGTGAACTTAAACTCATTAGTAAACATGCTTCTATGGTTACCACTCTGGTAGAACAAGTGCTTAAAGCACAAGACGATTTGCTCAATGAATTAAATAATAAGAAAAATGATAATGTTGTTAGAGTTGTGACTAGAGGGGCTAGAATGACTCAGGAACCTTTGTATCCTGAGGGCCACCCTAAGATAATTGAGCAAGATTCTCAGAGAACTAATGTTGATGCACCTAGTCCTTCTAAGAAGAAGAAAAAGAAAAATGATAGGACTTTGCATGCTTCTAGTGAACCTGTTGTTGACGCACCTAAGAATCCCAATGGTATTTCTATTTCTGATGCTGAAACACAATCTGGTAATGAACATGAACCTAGTGATAATGTTCATGTTGGTGCTCGACCTAGCAATAACAATGATGTAGAGATTGAACCTGCTGTTGATCTTGATAACCCACAATCAAAGAATCAACGTTATGATAAGAGAGACTTCGTTGCTAGGAAGAACGGTAAAAAAGAGAACCGTGGGTTCAGAAACCCATGCCTTTTCCTCCTAAACCATCCAAGAAAAAGGATGATGAGGATTTTGAGCGCTTTGCTGAAATGATTAGACCTATCTTTTTCCGTATGCGTTTGACTGATATGCTTAAAATGAATCCTTATGCTAAGTATATGAAAGATATTGTTACAAATAAAAGAAAGATACCGGAAGCTGAAATTTCCACCATGCTTGCCAATTATACTTTTAAAGGTGGAATACCAAAGAAACTAGGAGATCCAGGAGTACCATCTATACCATGCTCCATTAAAAGAAACTATGTTAAAACTGCTTTATGTTATCTTGGAGCCGGTGTTAGTGTTATGCCTCTCTCTTTATATCGTAGACTTGATTTGAATAAGTTGACACCTACTGAAATATCTATGCAAATGGCTGATAAATCAACTGCTATACCTGTCGGTATTTGTGAGGATATGCATGTTGTGGTTGCAAACGTTACTATTTTAACAGACTTTGTTATTCTTGATATTCCCGAGGACGATAGTATGTCGATTATCCTTGGTAGACTCTTTTTGAATACTGCAGGGGCTGTTATTGATTGCAACAAAAGCAATGTAACTTTTCATGTTAATGGTAGTGAGCATACGGTACACTTTTCGAGGAACAACCTCAAGTCCACAGTATCAATTCTATTGGAAAATTTTCAATGATTACTATGGGAGGTTTTGAATTCCCTCTTCCTTCTGTCAAGAATAAATATGATATTCTTACTATTAGGGACGTGCATATACCCGTTGAGGTAACCTAGTGTTACTCAAAAATTCTCCGGTTTCATGTTATTCGGAAAGAGTTTGTTAACAAGACTTGATCAACCTTGTTATTGGATTCCTTTTGATGAGAATGAGATGGATGAAGTTAGAAAGCACAACCCTCTGTACCTCTTTTTACTTTCTATTATTTAGTTTCAATAAAGCAAAAATAGTATTCTCTGTCTGCTTTCTGAATTTTCCTTGCAATAAAAAATACCCCAAAAATAAAAGTTCTCCAAATGTCCTAAAAATGAAATATGATTTTTTGTGGAATATTTAAGAATACCTAACACTAAGAACACATCAGAGGGGGCCACCACCTGGCCACGAGGGTCCAGGGCGCTCCCACCCCCCCGGGGCGGGCCCCCTACCTCATGGACCCCACGTGGACCCCCTCCACTTATTTCTACACCCACTCACTTCGTCTTCGTCCAGAAAAAAAAATCCTCCCATAGCTCAAACCCGTGTTCTAGCTCATCTTGCTGCCATTTTCGATCTCCTTGCTCAAAGCTTCATTCACAAAACTATTTTGGGGGGTTGTTCTTCGGTATGTGACTCCTCCGATGGTCCAATTAGTTTTTGTTCTAGTGCTTTATTTATTGCAAATTTTTGCTGCTAAGGTGACCCTGTTCTTGAGCTTGCATGTCAAATTTATATGGTCAAAAGTAGTTTTAATGCACGATATAGTCTCTAGGCACTGGTGGGAGTAGTTGCTATCAATCTTGTTGAGTTTGTTTCACTTTTATTTTGAGTCACTAAAAATTTCAGAAAATTTCAGAGGAAGAAAGATGTTTAGGAAAATATACCAAGGTGGTTCCTCAAGGAAGCAAGGACCAAGGCTCGTGATACGTGAGCCGGACGATGAACCACCGAGGGAAGCTCAAGTGCGGCCTTGTGAATGGCCATCAGAGGAGTTCATGTTCCAAGCAGGCATCAAGGATGAATTTGACGCGTATGTGCGTAACGCTGATCTTGAGGGCTTCGCGTCAGATAAGTGCCCACAATACTACTACCTAACTGATTCCTTTGTGAGGCGGTTTAAATTTACATCTTCGCGCAATTCTCACACTGTTTTATTTGATCTCTATGATAAATCATATACCATGGACCTAGAAGATTTTAATATTGCCTGTAAACTCCCGCAGTGGGGTAATGTTAGTGAACCTCCCAAATCTGAATATAAAGATTTTCTTGCTAGTATCACTGTGGGGGAATCTAGAGAAATCACACAAGCTACCATAGGGAGCATTCATTTCCCTTCCATACATTATTTTGCTTTCTTTATAAGTAGATGCATTAACAGTAAAGATGAAGCTTGTCACATGTGCGTTCCAAATCTTTGTGTCCTTAAAAGTGCGGTATTAGGTGATAAAGAATATAACTTGGGGGCTATTGTTGCACGAAGGTTGCATCGTAACGGTACAAGTGGAGATTTGTTTGGTGGAATTTATGCAACTCGTGTAGCTAATTATCTTGATGTACACATACATGAAAATGATATTAGGTTGCCTCCTGCTTATTTGGATAATAATGCTATGGTTCGCCATCAGTTTCTTGAGAGGAATGAACAGTTCCTTCAGTACCGACTAATCTTTGGCAGGCGACGCACTGTCCATGTTGCTCTCCCTGCTCCTACTTTCTTTGACTTTCAGGCAAAAAGGAGATATGTTATAACCAGGGAGGAGGCAGTAGGAAAGGAGGACGGAGGCAGCTCGCCTCCAAGCTGGAGCTCGTCAGGCAGTAGCCGCTGCATCTCAGTACGACCCCAGTTACAACTTTGGATATCCGCCAGGCCATCCATGGCCATAGACCAACTTAGGCCAAAAGCCTAAGCTTGGGGGAGTACGTATTTCTCACCGACATTACATTCATGTTCACACACAATGCCACACTGCTGCAGGATGCTGCTAACGCGACACTACTATCAGAGACCCTTCGAGAAACTGTGTGTGATGCCATAATCGCAAACGGTGTTGTATGAAAACTGTCAGAAATGTGTAAAACTTTTGCGATGACGGGTGCATCAAACACGGTTCAGGTTTTAGTTGCGTGTGCGATGAAGGGCATACGGTTAACCCGTTCGAACTGTTTGTGATAAGGCAGAACAACAGAAACGGGCAACCATATCAATGTGTGTGCGATATACGACATACAGTTTGCTCCGATGAACTGTTTGCTATTAGGGAGTGCAACATAAACGGTTAGCCAGATCAAGGTGTGTGTGATATAGGGCATACGGTTCACTTGGATGAACTGTTTTCGATTAGCGAACGCAACAGAAACGGTTCAACTTAACAAGATGTGTGTGATCCAGCTGGGGCAACCACTCTCCTCTCCTCTCCTCTCCTCTCCTAGGCTCTCCTAGGAGGCTTTAGCGCTGGTGGCCACTCCGGCCCCGGCGGCCACCTTCTACTCTCTGCCGGTGGCCACTCCGGCCCCGGCAGCCACCATCTCCCTGCCAGCGGCTGTCTTGGCCTTGGCAGCCAGCTCTCCACCACCTTGGTCTAGTTTTCTAGGAGTCATGGCACCTTTTTCACTCAACTTCGAGAGGGGCAAGATGTTTCAGGCAAGTATGAGGAGCAAGTTTGGTCATCCAGTGGTTTTCTCTCTCGGATTTCGTCAAAAGGAATTCACTTTGGTGGTCTCATTTTGTCGTGCTTCTTTCAAGCTGGATATTCACACGGTAAGTATTGCCCTACATGCCACCTTTGGAGGTTATCCGCAAGGTTTTAGAGTTTCTTTCCTCAAAGATCGTTCGTTTAAATTCTCGGTTGCCTCTAAGTTTGTGGGTTTTCATATTTACAATCCTGGTAAAGTGGTTGAATTGGCTTTTGAGATGTGTTTTAGTCTTTGGGGAAATGGAGGGCCTAATTGGCGTCGCGAGGAGGCTCTTTTTACAAAGAATTGGATGATGAATGGACTGTGGTTGGCCGGAATGGTAAGGCCGTAGTTCCTGCTTCCGGCAATCACCGGAATATTTCTCCGGCATGGGCAAAAAGGTCGGTTTTCCAGCGTCTTTCACATGCAGTTGATGAGGTACGTGATTTGGGTCAGCGAGTTAATGATAATATTCAAAATGCTGTTAATGAGTCTGTTATGGAAGGGCAGGAGCATTCATCGGAATTTAATGGTAATTCACGTACTCTTGAATGTGCATGCTTTTCTTGTGGTGAAGTAGGCCACATTGCACATTTTTGTAGAAGGTCCAGGTTGACTGGGTTTGGCCGTTCATGCCTTTAGCCACATTCAGTTACCCATCGGCCAACGCTTGGGCTGAAGGAGTGGTGGAGGACTGGTTCAAGCACATTGGGCCGGCCCAAGAGCGCAGATATGTTGCCACATTTAGGGAGCTGGTTTCGGCATATTTCCAAAACTTTCAGCCAAGAACACAGACAGACGCCTCACATTCCACTCTTGCTTCCTCTTCTGTGCCTGCTCCACCAAACGCTCCGCCATTGCTGTCAAGCCCTGAGCTTCTCACCACATCGGAGGCGACAATGGCCAATATTCCCATCGATCCACAGCCTTTTGTTCCCCATGGGTTCCAGATTCTGCATGTGGAAGGAAGAACAGGCGTGACCAGAGTGGTGCTTCCGCCTCGTCCGCGTCGCCATGAGGATTGGGCCATTGCAACCATCCAGCCGCTTCCGGATGAGGTACACTTCCAACGTGCATGAAGTTCTCGAAGATTTCCTGCAAAATGATCTAGATGCACAAGTTGGTTTTCGGGACATACAGCCCTCCCCGTTCGGAGAGGCTTATGTTCATTTTAGGCACATCAGAGATAGAGATAGGATGGTCAGAGACAACCCTCATGCATTTGGTGATGTTTTCATTACTTTCACCAAGCACAATGAGGGGAGGAACTGGAGGAGGGTTCAGTTTAATAGAGTTTGTTGGTTGCTTATTGTGGGGGTTCCTTTTGATCACTACAATACTGAAGACATTGCTATGGCAATTGCAAAATTTGGCAGATTAATCACATGGGAAAGGAAGATGCTCTGAAGGGCAAGATTTTGGTTAAATCTAGAATCACAGACTTATTAGAGGTCCCTAAGAGTGTTAGGTGGTCACAAGGAGAGAATTTTGAGGAGGGTTCTCTCACTGGCTCCGTGGAAGTTTTACTGGAAGAAATGCAGGGTGGTGGCCCTGCTGATGAAGATCCAATCCCTCCACCTGGAGTTGATCCACATCCAGTACCTCAAAATGCAAATGATTTTCCAGGTTTCCATAATTTGCAGATGAACAATGCTCCTGTTGACAATGATGAGTGGGATGATTGGGAGGAACAAGGGCACTGGGCTTTTCCATAGCCAGCAGCTCAGCCTATGGCAGAGGCCCAGCAGGAAGAAATTCAGGTGGATGGTAATGAGGCTCTACCAAACAGCAGTATCACCACTACAGTGTCTCTTTCAGAAGGATTATCTTCTCACAACAATGTGGGGGTCCACATCATGAATCAGGAAGTTAATCAAGTTGCATTGGGAAACGTGGAAAATCCTTTAGGTGTTGGTTTGCTTAATATTGCACAAGCTTATCACTCTGAAGAACAAGAAATAGAGGAAGGATAATATGTTGCACCTGTGGAACAGAAGTTGGGTGTAGCTTAACAGATTGCTCCTCTTGCTATTGTTCCTGAGCAGATATTTTTAGAAAGGAATGTGCAAGATTTAAACATCAATTTGCAGGAGGAAGCTCCTGATACTCTTGTTGCAACAACTCAGGCCTTACCTGCAGCAGTTACAGTGGTTGTTGCAGCTGACCTTCCTGTGTTTGTACCTCTTGAGGGGCCATCAGTTGTCCTGGCACAAGGGGAGATACCTCCTGGTCTTCCAATGGGAAATGCTGGCTCTTCTACAAGTATTATTTCTAGTTGTGTGAATAATTCTAGTACAGACTATATCAGCATGCAGGATATGTATATTCTGGCTTCACAACATGCTTACTCTATTCTTGATGGCTCTCATCTTATGTCTGGGGAAGGTATAGAGCTCTGGGGAAAACATTTTTATCCTTCACCTACTCAAGTGGCTAGCTCCTTTGTTTCTGAAGTTCCTGTAAGTTGGTTTAATTTCATTCTGCATCTGCTTCTTACACCAGACAAGTTTAACTAGACACTGCATCTGCTAAAATCACCTCTCTGGCAAATTCTGATTGAAAACTGTAAGGTAGGGGACACCATGACTTTCTGCATACCTGATAAATGCTCTGTTTCTCAGGCTCCTGTTTGTAGGCTTCATTCACCTGCTGGCTTTAACAAAGAGAATGATGGTCTTAGCCCAGCAGCACATTCTTCATCTGCAGTAGGCAGCCCTCTCAAAATGGTTTCTTCAGGAAATGTCATTCTGTTGCCAGCTGGTGAGGCTATTTCAAGGAAAAGGAGGGGCAAAGGTCGTTTAGTTGAGACTCAGGTAAGAAGAAGTGGTAGAATTAGAGAGGAAAATATGGGTTTTAAAAGAAACTCTTGCTCTGGAAATATTTGTCTTCCTTGTAATGATGCTCCTCCAGTTTTACATAGTGAGGTGTTTAAAAACCTTGCTTCATCCTTTTGCAAGGTGGCTGAGGAAGAGTTACAAGGAAAACTGGCCAAGAAGCCAAGAAACAAGGAGATTGAGTAAGGATATTGTCTTTTGGTTGTCTAATGATTAGCTACAAGTTATTGTCTTTTGGTTGTAAGGCTCCAAGCCTGAGAAGTAAGGATATTCAGTTAGGGTTCCAGTCTGTTGGTTATGAGCACTATCAGTGGCACTTTGTTATGTATCTGGTTGACACTTATGTATGCAGACAATGTTGCTTTTGTTGTTATGTGCCCTATTACTGGGAGACTTTTAAGCAGGGGAATTGGCACTTTGAGTTTGCATATGTGTTATGTGTTAAGTTGTGTGATTATAAGCATTATATTTGGATTGATTTGGGAGGTCAAGGGATGGGCCTTGATATAAACAAAACTACTCTGATTTTCCAATATGAATAGAAACAGAACCTGGAACATTTTAAACTGGAATATCAGGGGCATTAATTCAAAAGCGAAATGGTTAGCTCTTAAGCAGAAAATTGAGGAAAGTGCAGCTGGGATAGTATGTTTACAAGAGACCAAAAGAGAGGTGTTTGATTTGGCATATTTACATAATTTCTGCCCACACAGATTTAATAAGTTTGAGTTTTTGCCATCAGTGGGGGCTTCTGGAGGGATTTTAGTTGCTTGGATTGGCTCTGAGTTTCAAGGAGAATTAATTTTTCAAAACAGATTTTCCCTTTCTGTGAAATTCACTTGCAATACTTCTAATGAATCTTGGGTACTCACCAATATATATGGACCTAGTAATCAGGAGGATAAAGCAGACTTTATAGATTGGTTCAGCAACATTGAAATGCCTCATGAAGTGGATTGGACACTACTGGAATCAGCTATTTTGCCGTCTGCCACGGCGGACGGCAAAGCCACGAACGGCGGACGGCAAAGGCCTTTGCCGTCAGCCGCGGACGGCAAAAGGCTCCGGCAAAGTAGGCTACGGTAAACAGCTACTTTGCCGTCTGCTTCCTGGCGGCTGACGGCAAAGGCCCTTTGCCGTCCGCTGCGGACGGCAAAGAGGGCGGACGGCAATAATTGTGCCTTCAGTCCGTTAAGTGGCTAACGGCAGGCCTTTGTCGTCCGCCGCAAACGGCAAACTTTCTAGTGCCTTTGCCGTCTGCCATATGATGTCATCTACACGTCACTACATGGCAGGCCTTTGCCGTCCGCCGCTGACGGCAAACTCTTTTACTCTTTGCCATCTGCCACTGTAGGCAAATTGACCAAATGGGTCAGCTCCCAGGAAGCACAGCTGGATGCCACGTGGCCTCTTTGCCGTCCGCTGCAGACGGCAAAGAGCCCGTTGCCGTCGGTGGCAGACGGCAAAGAGCCTGCATATTGGCTCTTTTTTCTGTTTTTTATTAAATCCAACAATTTTCATCACAAATATATATGACATATATAGATATATTGCACAGCAAACATATAAGATATATATGATATATATGACAACAATTTTCACAGCAAACATATAAGATATCCATCCAACATGCAGAGTTCCATCATACATAGTTCCATCACATATGTTCCATCCAACTACCAAGTTCCATCATACATAGCATAGTTCATCCAACTACCAAGATACATGCATAGTTCAACGATACAAAAGAAACAGAGAAAGGGATAAGGAGCACTCCATCTATGCAAGCTTTCGTCAAGTGAATGAAATCTGCAAAATGAAAAATAAGAAAGTTAGAAATAGGTGACTAGAACAAGAAGAAGACTAGAACAAGAAGAGTATGTCATTTATGGGCTAACTTACGTGAAATGGATCATATATGAGCTAACTAAGTTGAAATGGGTCGTTTATGAGCTAACTAAGGTCAAATGGATCGTTTTTGAGGCAACTAAGGTGAAATGGATCGTTTTTTAGCTCACTTAGGTCAAATGGATCATTTATGAGCTAACTTAGTTGAAATGGATCGTTTTTTAGCTAACTTTGTTGAAATGGATCATTTATGAGCTAATTTAGTTGAAATGGATCTTTTTGAGCTAACTTTGTTGAAATGGATCATTTATGAGCTAATTTAGTTGAAATGGATCTTTTTGAGCTAACTTAGGTGAAATGGATCATTTAAGAGCTAATTTAGGTGAAATGGATCGTTTTTTAGCTCACTTAGGTCAAATGGATCATTTATGAGCTAAATTAGTTGAAATGGATTGTTTATGAGATAACCTAGGTAAGATGGGTCATTTTGGAGTTAACCTAGGTGAAATGGGCCATTTTAAAGCTAACGTAGGTAAAATGGATCATTTAGGAGCTAATCTAGGTAAAATGGGTCATTTTTGAGCTAACTTGGATGAACTGCATCATTTATAAGCTAACCTAGGTTATCTCATAAACTGCATCTCAGTTGGGTAGCACCAACGATTTTGCATGGGCCCCCCCAATCTTGCCTCGGTCAGGAGATGCAAAATCAAATGTTGCATTGGATTAAAGAAGCCCGGTGGAAAGATCTTCTCTAACTTGCAGATCAACTCCGGCGCCAACTCTTCCATTTCTTCTAGCACGCCAGGCGATAGTTCTTTCGCACAAAGAACACGGAAGAAATAGCTGAGTTCTGCCAGTACTAGCCATTCATCCTCAGGGATGAAGCCACGCAACATCATCGGCATTACCCGCTCAATCCATATGTGCCAATCATGACTCTTGAGACCAAATATCTTCAATTTATCAAGGCTGGCTCCCCTCTGTAGATTCGCTCCATACCCATCGGGGAACATCAACTGCATTTTCACCCACAAGATAATTTCCCTCATAGCTGGCCTTCCAAGATTGAACCATGCCTTTGGCTTCGTCCAGTTCTGCTTTCCTTTCGGTTCTTTCATGTTTTGTAACGGCCTATCACATAGCGCCTCCAGATCGACTCTAGCCTTAGTATTATCCTTTGACTTCCCATCTATGCCGAACAATGTACCAAAAAGTGCCTCGGCGATATTCTTCTCAGTGTGCATCACGTCGATGTTGTGTGGGCAAAGGAGGTCTTTGAAGTAAGGCAGATCCCATAAGCATGTTTTGTGAGTCCAGGCGTGCTTAGAATTATACCCCTTGAAGTACCCTGGACGCTCTGGATCTGGCTCGAGAGCGTTTAACTGATCCAGGATCTGTTGGCCTGTCAATGCAGGTGGTGCAGAGTTTTTGACAACTCTACCTCTGATGAAGTTCTTCTTGTCTTTCCTGAACTTATGGCGAGGATTCAGGAATTGTCTATGCATGTCGAAGCAAGAAAACTTGCGACCGGCCTGAAGCCAACGAAACTCAAGAGCTCCCTTGCATGTGGGGCACGGGAACCTTCCATGCACACACCAGCCAACGAATAGCGCATACGCCGGCAAGTCATGCGTCGAGTACATGTACCAGACACGCATTATGAAGTTTCGTTTGCTATAGGCATCGTATGTCTTGAACCCATTATCCCAGGCTTCTTGCAATTCGTCCTTAAGCGGTTGCATGTACACATTCATATTTTTCCCCGGATAGTTGGGCCCTGGAATTATCAACGTCAGGAAAATGTTCTTTCTTTGCATAATCTGTCCGGGGGGAGATTGAGTGGAAAGACAAATACGGGCCAACAACTGTATTGGGCTGCCGTCATACCAAACACACTGAACCCATCCGTGCTGATGCCGACTTGAGGATGCCTCGGATCTACCGCTTTGTCACCATGTAATTCATCAAACTTTTTCCACGCAACACCATCCGATGTGTGTACAATCATCAGATTCCCATCTGCATCTAGTTCGGTTCTTTTGCCCGTTTTGTGCCATGTCATCTGTTTGGCCGTCTCTTCGACCATGAAAAGACGTTGAAGTCTTGGTACGATTGGCATATACCGAAGAACACTAACGGGGATTTTGGTCTGTGTCTTCTCACCCATACCGTTGTGTACCACAACATACCTGGAAGACTTGCAAATGGGACAATAGTTCAAGTCCACATAGTCAAGCCTAAACAAGACACATCCTTTCTCACAGGCATGTATCTTATCATAGGGCATCTTCAGTGCACGGAGGATTTTGTCCGACTGGTACAGGTTTGCAGGCATTACCTGGCCTTTGGGTAGAAAGCGTCCAAATACTGTCATCATTGCATCGTAGCATTCTCTGCCCAAGTTGAACTGAGCCTTCAGAGCCATTACTTGTGAGATGGCATCCAACTGACAAAGCTCAGTGTGCTCATGGAGCGGACATTTTGAAGACTCCAACATTTCATTGAAGGACTTTGCAGATTCCTCCATCTCCTCGTCCGAATCCCGAGCAT
This sequence comes from Triticum aestivum, assembly GCF_018294505.1. Lineage (NCBI taxonomy): Eukaryota > Viridiplantae > Streptophyta > Magnoliopsida > Poales > Poaceae > Triticum > Triticum aestivum. Next base: position 388,036,518 of record NC_057814.1, on the reverse strand, counting down.
CATCAAAGTCTTGCACCATGTTTTCCATCCCGGTACCACGCTCGTCGGTGCGACGACGATCCACCTCAGCTCGGTCACGTTGGGCAGACTCACCATGAAATGTCCACACCGTATAATCGGGCGTAAAACCACTCTTCTGCAGGTGTTTTCCCATTTCAGCCTCTGTCCTCTTTTCCCAATTGCCGCACCGTAAACAGGGGCACCAGGTTTTCCTCTGGCCATTTGCAAATGTGGCTCGCACAAACCCCTTGGTTTTTGTGAACCATTTAGTGCTCCATTTGTTCTGACCAGTGTGACCGGTGTACATCCACGCACGATCACTCATCTTGACTTTCAGAGCTACTAGACACACAACAAATATATATATATATAATTCACCATGTATATATTCATCAGTTGATCTACTTTGTCAATTTTATTACGTCCATGCAACCTACACTCTAATAGGTAATGATAGGTCCTAATCCCACCCGAGTATGTTTAGATTGGCTTCATTTTCCCATGCTATGCTCCAGATCCTACGCAAAATTTCGGCAGCACCTCCCCGCTGTTCTCCTGATACACGTCTCTGCAATAAACAGAGAGGATGTGTACCCGGAGAACAACAGGGGAGGCACTGACAAAATTTATGCGTCGGATCCGGAGCAAAGCATATGGGAAAACGAACCCAATCTAAACATACTCGGGCTGTCCATGGATAGCGTTGGACAATTCGAAAGAATCAAGGTTATAAATATGCAAATGCATGCATATTTATAACTATGACGCTTTCGAACGGGAGACACATATTGGTTACGCATACTGATGATTCAAGACACATATATAGCTAGCTATCAAGTTTCATCGGAATAGATCAAATAATTAATGGGGGAGGAGGACATGTCATTTGTGCTCACCCACGAACGAAGGGGCAGAGCTCGTCAAACGCACGGCGAGGTCGTCGAACACCAAACCTCGCAGCGATGAAACAACTGCACATTTAAAACTACCCGATCAACACAATTATATATGATGTTTTTCATAACAAAATCGAAAGATATATGACCTAACTAATAATTCACAAATATATGACCCCGTCGGCTTCTGGAAGGCCAAAGAACACCTTTTCGGGAGGTGTCGGGGGTCGGGGTGTCATGTCGGTCTCGGGGTGCCATGTCGGGGTCGGGGTCGGGGTCTCGGGGTCGGGGTGTCGGGTCGGGGTGCCGGGTCGGGGTCGGGGTGCCGTGTCGGTGTCGGGGTCGGGGTGTCGGGTCAGGCTCGGGGTCGGGGTCGGGGTCGGGGTCTCGGGGTCGGGGTGTCGGGTCGGGGTGCCGGGTCGGGGTCAGGGTGCCGTGTCGGGGTCGGGGTGTCGGGTCAGGCTCGGGGTCGGGGTCTCAGGGTCGGGGTCTCAGGGTCGGGGTCTCGGGTCGGGGTGCCGTCTCGGGGTCGGGGTGCCGGGTCGGGGTCGGGGTAAGGGTGGGTGTGGTGTCAGGGTGTCGGTGTCGGGGTGTCGTGTCGGTGTCGGGGTCGGGGTCTCGGGGTCGGGTTGTCGGGTCGGGGTGCCGGGTCGGGGTCGGGGTGCCGTGTCGGTGTCGGGGTCGGGTTGTCGGGTCAGGCTCGGGGTCGGGGTCGGGGTCGGGGTGCCCGGTCGGGGTCGAGGTGCCGTGTCAGTGTCGGGGTCGGGGTGTAGGGTCAGGCTCGGGGTCGGGGTGTCAGGGTCGGGGTTGGGGTCGGGGTGTCGGGGTCGGGGTCTAGGGGTCGGGGTGTCGTGCCGGGGTGCCGGGTCGGGGTCGGGGTGCCGGGTCGGGGTCGGGGTGCCGTGTCGGGTCGGGGTTTTTTCCTCTTTTTTCCTTTTCTTCTTCTTCCTATTCTTCCTCTTCTTCTTTTTTCTTCTCCTCGTCCTCTTCTTCTTCCTTTCCTTTTTCCTCTTCTTCTTCTCCTCCTCTCCTCTTTTTGCTTCTTCTTCTTCCTCTTCTTCTTTTCTTCTTCTCCTCCTCCTCCTCTTCTTCCTTTCCTTTTTCCTCTTCTTCTTCTCCTCCTCTCCTCTTTTTTTTCTTCTTCTTCCTCTTCTTCTTTTTTCTTCTCCTCCTCCTCTTCTTCTTCTTCATTTCCTTTTTCCTCTTCTTCTTCTCCTCCTCTCCTCTTTTTTCTTCTTCTTCTTCCTCTTCTTCTTTTTTCTTCACCTCCTCCTCTTCTTCTTCTTCCTTTCCTTTTTCCTCTTCTTCTTCTCCTCCTCTCCTCTTTTTCTCTTCTTCTTCTTCTTTCCTCAAACTAAACTAAACCTAAAACTAAACCTAAAACTAAAACTAAACTAAAACTAAACCTAAAACTACAACTAAAACTAAATCTAAACTAAAACTAAAACTAAAAAGGAAAAAAACAGAAAAAACAGAAGAAAAAAAAACAGAAAAAAGGGGGGCTCACCTGGGGCAGGGCCGGTGGTGGGGGGCCGGGGCGGGGGGGCGGGTCGGGGGGCGACGGGGCGGTGGGGCGGCGGGGAGCCGGGGCGGTGGGGCGACGGGGCGGCGGGGGCGACGGGGCGGCGGGGGCGACGGGTGGTGGGGCGACGGGCGGCGGGGGCGATGGGCGGTGGGGCGGCGGGGCCCCGGGGCGGCGGCGAGTGGTGGGGGCGGCGGCGCGCGGCAGGCGGCGGGCGGCGCCGGCGGGGTGGGAGGAGAGAACGGCGAGGAGAAACTGAGTAACGGGCAGGGGGGTACGGGCCATTAGGTAGTGCCCTCTTTGCCGTCCGCCTCTCTTTGCCGTCCGCCTTTTTGCCTCTTTGCCGTCTGCTAGCAGACGGCAAAGAGGTGGGCCGTTAAGTTTTTCCCAAACGGGCGGGGGGTGGGGGCCACCTCACTCTTTGCCGTCTGCTGGCAGACGGCAAAGAGCTAGCAGATGGCAAAGAGCTTCTTTGCCGTCTGCTTTTGGGTAGCTGATGGCAAAGAGCTGGCAGATGGCAAATTAGCTGATTCCAGTAGTGGGATAGTTATGGGGGATTTTAACTTCATTAGATCTCCAAGTGATAGAAATAAGCTAGGGGGAGATGTGAACCAAATGCTACTTTTCAATGAAGCAATAGGTAACCTGGGCTTGTTAGAATTGCCATTAAAAGGGAGACTTTTTAGTTGGAGCCATATGCAGGAAAATCCTCTATTGGAGAAACTAGACTGGTTTTTTACTTCTGTTCCTGGATGACTTCATACCCTGACACTATTGCTCTTCCCCTTGCAAGGCCTATTTCTAATCATTTACCTTGCTTGATTAAAGTGGGCACCTCAATACCTAAATCAAAGGTTTTTAGGTTTGAGAATTACTGGTTGAAACATAGCTCCTTTAAGGAGGTGGTCAAGGCAGCTTGGGACATTCCTGTTGGTTTTACAAATCCTGCAAAAATGATCAATGCAAAATTCAAGAATGTAAGGAGGAGTCTGAAATTATTGGCAAAAAGCTTAACTTGTCTGAAGAAGCAGATAGCTGACATAAATGAATGCATTTTCCTATTGGATTTCTTTGAGGAATTCAGAAGACTAGACACTTTGGAATGGAACTGCAGAAAGTTACTTAAGGAGCAGTTGTTGCTTCTTTTAAAAAACAAAAAAAAATACTAGAAGCAGAGAGGGAAGATCAAAGGAGTTAAATTTGGGGATGAGAATACCAAGTTTTTTCACACAAGAGCTTCTACTAACTATAGGCATAATAAAATAGCCATGTTTCTTAATGATGATCACATTGAAATAACAGACCATCAGGGTAAAGCTGGCATCTTGTGGGAAGCTTTTAAAAAGAGATTAGGATGTTCTGAGGGGCACTCCATGCATTTTGATCTGAAAAACCTCCTTGGGCAGCAGATTAACCCAGATATTTTCAGAGATATTGAAAGACCTTTTACATATGATGAAATTAATAATGTTGTCAAAGAACTTCCTACTGACAAGTCTCCTGGGCCTGATGGATTTAATAATGAATTTTTAAAAGCTTGTTGAGACATCATAGGAACTGATGTCGGGCACCTAATTCATGCTTTTCATGCTGGGAATATCTCTCTTGAGAGTATCAATACCTCATTTATCACTCTAATTCCCAGGAATGATGCACCTCTTACCCCTAATGATTTTAGGCCAATTTCTTTGCTTAATGGAGTGCTTAAGATAATCACTAAACTACTGGCTAATAGGTTGCAGAAGGTAATCCTGAAAATGATTCACATCAATCAGTATGGATTTCTGAAGAATAGGGTGATTCAAGATTGCTTAGGTTGGTCTTATGAGTACATTCATCAATGTCTCAAATCTAGAGAGGAACCGCTTGTTATAAAGTTGGATTTTGAAAAAGCATTTGACACTATTGAGCACCAAGCAATTATAGACATCCTCAGAGCTAAAGGTTTTGGTGAAAAATGGATTTCTTGGATTCAAATGATATTCAGTACTGCTTCAACTTCTGTTATGCTCAATGGAGTACCAGGTAAAAAATCTATTGCAGAAGGGGTGTAAGACAAGGAGATCCTCTCTCCCCCCTCTTGTTTGTTTTGGCAGCAGATCTTCTGCAATCAGTGATTAACAAAGCAATGAGTATGGGCCTCTTACATGCACCACTGAGGTTAACTCATGCCCTGATTTCCCAATTGTTCAGTATGCAGATGACACATTGCTGATAATGCAAGCTGACACAAGATGACTGGTCTGCCTTAAAGCATTACTCAATACATTTGCTTTTGCCACTGGTCTAAAAGTAAATTACCAAAAGTCTGTTATGGTTCCAATCAATATTCAACAGGAGAGGGCCCAATTGTTTGCAGGCACACTTAACTGTCAGCCGGGACAATTTCCATTCACATATCTTGGGTTACCTTTAGGGCTTTATAAACCAACTGTTGAGCAATGCCTACCAATGGTTAATAAAGTGGCTAGAAGACTGGCTGGAATTGCAACATTTATGACATATGCAGGAAGGTTGCTAATGGTTAAAACTGTTTTGACTTCACTCACTATATTTTTTATGAGCTATCTGGATGTCCCAGTAACTATAAAGCACCAGGTTCTAAAATATTTCAGACATTGTTTATGGAGAGGGCCAGATATGGAAGATCATAGACCTACTTTAGTAAAATGAACCACTGTTTGCAGGCCAAAAAATCAAGGAGGTCTAGGAGTTATGGACATCTTCACACAGAATAAGGCACTACTGATGAAGAATCTGCACAAATTCTACAACAGGCATGATATTCCATGGGTAAATTTGATTTGGGAAACACATTATTCTGACAACAAACTTCCAGGAGAAGAACTGCTGGGATCATTTTGGTGGAAAGCAAACCAACAATTAATTCAAAATTATAAAGCTTTAGCTAGGTGCAATCTGGGGGATGGCAGATCTGCTTATTTCTGGTGTGATTTATGGGGGGAGCAACTTATGCAGCATAAGTTTCCACACCTTTTTTCCTTTGTAATAAACCATAGACTCACAGTGCAACAAGTCACAAATACAGAATATTTGGAAGATCTTTTTCATCTGCCACTGTCAATTCAAGCACATGTGCAATTTTTGCATCTGGAAGACATATGTCACTCACTGAGGCAATCTCACTTTCAGGACATGATAGATACATGGAGTTACATATGGGTTAAAGAACAATTCTCTTCTGCAAAGGCATACAATGTTATGATTGGAATCAAGCAAGTCCCTCCACATTTCAACTGGATTTGGAATTCTTCATGTCAGCCAAAACACAAAATGTTCTTTTGGATGCTGTTGCATGATAGACTCAACACAAGAAATCTTCTGAGAAGGAAGAACTTTATACTAGAGGAATATAACTGTGCAACCAGAGAATGTCAGCAGGAGGAAACTCTACATCACCTATTCTGGGGATGCCCTTTTGCCAAGATATGTTGGGACTACATTTGTCCTACCAGATCACAAAATTTGTTTGTCATGGAAGCTTTTCAAGACATCAAGGACAAGTTAAGTCTACCTTTCTTCATGGAAAAAAATAATTCTAAGCTCATGGGCAATTTGGATTTCTAGAAATAACAAGATCTTTCAACATATTCAGCCTACCTTCCAAGGATGGAAGCAAATCTATATGCTGGAGATGAAGTTACTCACACACAGGATCAAACCAAAGTATGCTGATCATTTCCTGGCTTGGCTTCAGCACCAAGGATAGTCATTAAGGCAGCTCTCATGCCTTTTGTTGTAATCTACTAGTTTTTTCCCCTAGTTTAGTAGTTTAGTTAGATTTTTTTGAGGGCTTTGCTCAAGCCCTTCTTTATTTTTGTATCAGGAATACTTGAGACCTTGCTCCTTTTATTTATATAAAAATTGTTGTGGGGTTTTTACCCTACTGTTTATAGTCTAAAAAGATGTGTGTGATACGTGGCAAACAGCCGACTCGGATGAACTGTTTGCGATGAGAAATTACAACACAGACGGTTAATACAGTTAGTTTGTGTGCGATTCTGTGTGTACAAAAAACTTTGAAAATGCAAACTAGTTGCTTGCGGTGGATAGGAATTGTTGGGGAACGTAGTAATTTCAAAAAATTCCTACGCACACGCAAGATCATGGTGATGCATAGCAACGAGAAGGGAGAGTGTTGTCCACGTACCCTCGTAGACCGATAGCGGAAGCGTTATCACAACGCGGTTGATGTAGTCGTACGTCTTCACGATCCGATCGATCAAGTACCGAACGTACGGCACCTCCGAGTTCTACACACGTTCAGCTCGATGACATCCCTCGAACTCCGATCCAGCCGAGTGTTGAGGGAGAGTTTCGTCAGCACGACGGTGTGGTGACGATGATGATGTTCCACCGACGCAGGGCTTCGCCGAAGCTCCGCAACGGTATTATCGAGGTATAATATGGTGGAGGAGGCACCGCACACGGCTAAGAGATCTCAAGGATCAATTGTTGTGTCTCTGGGGTGCCCCCCTGCCCCCGTATATAAAGGAGCAAGGGAGGAGGAGGCCGGCCCTAGGAGGGGGCGCACCAAGTGTGGAGTCCTACTAGGACTCCCTAGTCCTAGTACCATTCCACCTCCCATATGGAATAGGAAAAGAGGAAGGGAAAAAGAGAAGGAGGGAAGGGGGGCGCCTAGTCCAATTCGGACCAGACCAAGGGGAGGGGTGCGGCTACCCTTATAGCCCTTTTTCTTCTTTCCCGTATGGCCCAATAAGGCCCAATACGTATTCCCGTAACTCTCCGGTACTCCGAAAAATACCCGAATCACTCGGAACCTTTACGAAGTCCGAATATAGTCGTCCAATATATCGATCTTTATGTCTCGACCATTTCGAGACTCCTCGTCATATCCCCGATCTCATCCGGGACTCCGAACTCCTTCGGTACATCAAAACTCAATAAAACTGTTATCGTAACGTTAAGCGTGCGGACCCTACGGGTTCGAGAACTATGTAGACATGACCGAGACATGTCTCCGGTCAATAACCAATAGCGGGACCTGGATGCCCATATTGGCTCCCACATATTCTACGAAGATTTTTATCGGTCAGACCGCATAACAACATACGTTGTTCCCTTTGTCACCGGTATGTTACTTGCCCGAGATTTGATCGTCGGTATCTCGATACCTAGTTCAATCTCGTTACCGGCAAGTCTCTTTACTCGTTCCGTAATACATCATCCCGCAACTAACTCATTAGTCACAATGCTTGCAAGGCTTATAGTGATGTGCATTACCGAGTGGGCCCAGAGATACCTCTCCGACAATTGGAGTGACAAATCCTAATCTCGAAATACGCCAACCCAACAAGTACCTTTGGAGACACCTGTAGAGTACCTTTATAATCACCCATTTATGTTGTGACGTTTGGTAGCACACAAAGTGTTCCTCCGGTAAACGGGAGTTGCATAATCTCATAGTCATAGGAACATGTATAAGTCATGAAGAAAGCAATAGCAACATACTAAACGATCAAGTGCTAAGCTAACAGAATGGGTCAAGTCAATCACGTCATTCTCCTAATGAGGTGATCTCGTTAATCAAATGACAACTCATGTCTATGGCTAGGAAACATAACCATCTTTGATTAACGAGCTAGTCAAGTAGAGGCATACTAGTGACACTCTGTTTGTCTATGTATTCACACATGTATTACGTTTCCGGTTAATACAATTCTAGCATGAATAATAAACATTTATCATGATATAAGGAAATAAATAATAACTTTATTATTGCCTCTAGGGCATATTTCCTTCAGTTTCCCACTTGCACTAGAGTCAATAATCTAGTTCACATCGCCATGTGATTTAACATGAATAGTTCACATCACCATGTGATTAACACCCATAGTTCACATCTTTATGTGACCATCACCCAAAGGGTTTACTAGAGTCAGTAATCTAGTTCACATCGCTATGTGATTAACACCCAAAGAGTACTAAGGTGTGATCATGTTTTGCTTGTGAGATAATTTTAGTCAACGGGTCTGTCACATTCAGATCCGTAAGTATTTTGCAAATTTCTATGTATACAATGCTCTGCATGGAGCTACTCTAGCTAATTGCTCCCACTTTCAATATGTATCTAGACCGAGACTTAGAGTCATCTAGATTAGTGTCAAAACTTGCATCGACGTAACCTTTTACGACGAGCCTTTTGTCGCTTCCATAATCGAGAAACATATCCTTATTCCAGTAAGGATAATTTTGACTGCTGTCCAGTGATCTACTCCTAGATCACTATTATACTCCCTTGACAAAATCAGTGTAGGGTATACAAAAGATCTGGTACACAGCATGGCATACTTTATAGAACCTATGGCCGAGGCATAGGGAATGACTTTCATTCTTTTTCTATCTTCTGCCGTGGTCGGGTTTTGAGTCTTACTCAATTTCACACCTTGTAACAAAGGCAAGAAACTCTTTCTTTGACTGTTCTATTTTGAACCACTTCAAAATCTTGTTAAGGTATGTACTCATTGAAAAAAAACTTATCAAGCGTCTTGATCTATCTCTATAGATCTTGATGCTCAATATGTAAGCAGCTTCACCGAGGTCTTTCTTTGAAAAACTCCTTTATGCTTTGCAGAATAATTCTACATTATTTCCGATCAACAATATGTCACTTACATATACTTATCAGAAATGTTGTAGTGCTCCCACTCACTTTCTTGTAAATACAGGCTTCATCGCAAGACTGTATAAAACTATATCCTTTGATCAACTTATCAAAGCGTATATTCCTACTCCGAGATGCTTGCACCAGTCCATAGACGGATCGCTGGAGCTTGCATATTTTATTAGCACCTTTAGGATTGACAAAACTTTCTGGTTGCATCATATACAACTCCTCTTTAATAAATCCATGAAGGAATGTAGTTTTGTTTATCCATTTGCCAGATTTCATAAAATGCGGCAATTACTAACATGATTCAGACAGAGTTTAAGCATAGATACGAGTGAGAAAATCTCATCGTAGTCAACATCTTGAACTTGTCGAAAACCTTTTTGCGACAATTCTAGCTTTGTAGATAGTGACACTACTATCAGCATCCGTCTTCCTCTTGAAGATCCATTTAATCTCAATGGCTCGCCGATCATTGGGCAAGTCAATCAAAGTCCATACTTTGTTCTCATACATGGATCCCATCTCAGATTTCATGGCCTCAAGCCATTTTGCGGAATCTGGGCTCACCATCGCTTCTTCATAGTTCGTAGGTTCGTCATGGTCTAGTAACATAACTTACAGAACAGGATTACCATACCACTCTGGTGCTGATCTTACTCTGGTTGATCTACGAGGTTCAATAATAACTTGATCTGAAGTTTCATGATCATCATCATTAACTTCCTCACTAATTGGTGTAGGTGTCTCAGAAACTGGTTTCTGTGATTAACTACTTTCCAATAAGGGAGCAGGTATAGTTACCTCATCAAGTTCTACTTTCCTCCCACTCACTTCTTTCGAGAGAAACTCCTTCTCTAGAAAATTTCCGAATTTAGCAACAAAAGTTTTGCCTTCGGATCTGTGATAGAAGGTATACCCAACAGTCTCCTTTGGGTATCCTATGAAGACACATTTCTCCGATTTGGGTTCGAGCTTATCAGGTTGAAGTTTCTTCACATAAGCATCGCAGCCCCAAACTTTAAGAAACAACAACTTTGGTTTCTTGCCAAACCACAGTTCATAAGGCGTCGTCTCAACGGATTTTGATGGTGCCCTATTTAACGTGAATGCAGCTGTCTCTAATGCATAACCCCCAAAACGATTAGTGGTAAATTGGTAAGAGACATCATAGATCGCACCATATCTAGTAAAGTGCGATTACGACATTCGGACACACCATTACGCTGTGGTGTTCCGGGTGGCGTGAGTTGCGAAACTATTCCACATTGTTTCAAATGTAGACCAAACTCGTAACTCAAATATTCTCCTCCACGATCTGATCGTAGAAACTTTATTTTCTTGTTACGATGATTTTCAACTTCACTCTGAAATTCTTTGAACTTTTCAAATGTTTCAGACTTATGTTTCATTAAGTAGATATACCCATATCTGCTTAAATCATCTGTGAAGGTGAGAAAATAACGATATCCGTCACGAGCCTCAACATTCATCGGACCACATACATCTGTATGTATGATTTCCAACAAATCTGTTGCTCTCTCCATAGTTCCGGAGAACGGTGTTTTAGTCATCTTGCCCATGAGGCACGGTTCGCAAGTACCAAGTGATTCATAATCAAGTGATTCCAAAATCCCATCAGTATGGAGTTTCTTCATGCGCTTTACACCAATATGACCTAAACGGCAGTGCCACAAATAAGTTGCACTATCATTATTAACTTTGTATCTTTTGGCTTCAATATTATGAATATGTGTATCACTACGATCGAGATCCAACAAACCATTTTCGTTGGTGTGTATGACCATAGAAGGTTTTATTCATGTAAACAGAACAACAATTGTTCTCTAATTTAAATGAATAACCGTATTGCAATAAACATGATCAAATCATATTCATGCTCAACGCAAACACCAAATAACACTTATTTAGTTTCAACACTAATCCCGAAAGTACAGGGAGTGTGTGATGATGATCATATCAATCTTGGAACTACTTCCAACACACATCGTCACCTCGCCTTTTACTAGTCTCTGTTTATTCTGCAACTCCCGTTTTCGAGTTACTAGTCTTTAGCAACTGAACCAGTATCAATTACCGAGGGGTTGCTATAAACACTAGTAAAGTACACATCAATAATCTGTATATCAAATATACCTTTGTTCACTTTTACTAGTCTCTGTTTATTCTGCAACTCCCGTTTCGAGTTACTACTCTTAGCAACTGAACCAGTATCAATTGCCGAGGGGTTGCTATAAACACTAGTAAAGTACACATCAATAATCTGTATATCAAATATACCTTTGTTCACTTTGCCATCCTTCTTATCCACCAAATAGTTGGGGTAGTTCCGCTTCCAGTGACCAGTCCCTTTGTAGTAGAGGCACTTAGTCTCAGGCTTAGGACCAGACTTAGGCTTCTTCACTTGAGCAGCAACTTGCTTGCCGTTCTTCTTGAAGTTCCCCTTCTTCCCTTTGCCCTTTTCTTGAAACTAGTGGTCTCGTCAACCATCAACACTTGATGTTTTTCTTGATTTCTACCTTCGTCGATTTCAGCATCACGAAGAGCTCGGGAATTACTTTCGTCATCCCTTGCATACTATAGTTCATCACGAAGTTCTACTAACTTGGTGATGGTGACTAGAGAATTCTGTCAATCACTATTTTATCTGGAAGATTAACTCCCACTTGATTCAAGCGATTGTAGTACCCAGACAATCTGAGCACATGCTCACTAGTTGAGCGATTCCCATCTTTTAGCTATAGAACTTGTTGGAGACTTCATATCTCTCAACTCGGGTATTTGCTTGAAATATTAACTTCAACTCCTGGAACATCTCATATGGTCCATGACGTTCAAAACGTCTTTGAAGTCCCGATTCTAAGCCGTTAAGCATGGTGCACTAAACTATCAAGTAGTCATCATATTGAGCTAGCCAAACGTTCATAACGTCTGCATCTGCTCCTGCAATAGGTCTGTCACTTAGCGGTGCATCAAGGACATAATTTTTCTGTGCAGCAATGAGGATAATCCTCAGATCACGGATCCAATCCGCATCTTTGCTACTAACATCTTTCAACATAATTTTTATCTAGGAACATATCAAAAATAAACACAGGGAAGCAACAACGCGAGCTATTGATCTATAACATAATTTGCAAAATACTATCAGGACTAAGTTCATGATAAATTTAAGTTCAATTAATCATATTACTTAAGAACTCCCACTTAGACAGACATCCCTCTAATCCTCTAAGTGATCACGTGATCCATATCAACTAAACCATGTCCGATCATCACGTGAGATGGAGTAGTTTCAACGGTGAACATCACTATGTTGATCATATCTACTATATGATTCACGCTCGACCTTTCGGTCTCCGTGTTCCGAGGCCATATCTGTTATATGCTAGGCTCGTCAAGTTTAACCTGAGTATTCTGCATGTGCAACTGTTTTGCACCCGTTGTATTTGAACGTAGAGCCTATCACACCCGATCATCACGTGGTGTCTCAGCACGAAGAACTTTCGCAACGGTGCATACTCAGGGAGAACACTTATACTTTGATAATTTAGTGAAGGATCATCTTATAATGCTACCGTCAAAACAAAGCAAGATAAGATGCATAAAGGATTAACATCACATGCAATCAATATAAGTGATATGATATGGCCATCATCATCTTGTGCTTGTGATCTCCATCTCCGAAGCACCGTCATGATCACCATCGTCACCGGCGCGACACCTTGATCTCCATCGTAGCATCGTTGTCGTCTCGTCAATCTTATGCTTCTACGACTATCGCTACCGCTTAGTGATAAAATAAAGCATTACATGGAGATTGCATTGCATACAATAAAACGACAACCATATGGCTCCTGCCAGTTGCCGATAACTCGGTTACAAAACATGATCATCTCATACAACACATTATATCACATCATGTCTTGACCATATCACATCACAACATGCCCTGCAAAAACAAGTTAGACGTCCTCTACTTTGTTGTTGCAAGTTTTACGTGGCTGCTACGGGCTTAGCAAGAACCGTTCTTACCTACGCATCAAAACCACAACGATAGTTTGCCAAGTTGGTGCTGTTTTAACCTTCGCAAGGACCGGGCGTAGCCACACTCGGTTCAACTAAAGTGAGAGAGACAGACACCCGCCAGTCACCTTTAAGCAACGAGTGCTCGCAACGGTGAAACCAGTCTCGCGTAAGCGTACGCGTAATGTCGGTCCGGGCCGCTTCATCTCACAATACCGCTGAACCAAAGTATGACATGCTGGTAAGCAGTATGACTTATATCGCCCACAACTCACTTGTGTTCTACTCGTGCATAGCATCAACGCATAAAACCAGGCTCTGATGCCACTGTTGGGGAACGTAGTAATTTCAAAAAAATTCCTACGCACACGCAAGATCATGGTGATGCATAGCAACGAGAGGGGAGAGTGTTGTCCACGTACCCTCGTAGACCGATAGCGGAAGCGTTATCACAACGCGGTTGATGTAGTCGTACGTCTTCACGATCCGACCGATCAAGTACCGAACGTACGGCACCTCCGAGTTCTACACACGTTCAGCTCGATGACGTCCCTCGAACTCTGATACAGCCGAGTGTTGAGGGAGTGTTTCGTCAGCACGACGGTGTGGTGACGATGATGATGTTCCACCGACGCAGGGCTTCGCCTAAGCTCCGCAACGGTATTATCGAGGTGTAATATGGTGGAGGGGGCACCGCACACGGCTAAGAGATCTGAAGGATCAATTGTTGTGTCTCTGGGGTGCCCCCTGCCCCCGTATATAAAGGAGCAAGGGAGGAGGAGGCCGGCCCTAGGAGGGGGCGCACCAAGTGTGGAGTCCTACTAGGACTCCCTAGTCCTAGTAGGATTCCACCTCCCATATGGAATAGGAAAAGAGGAAGGGAAAAGAGAAGGAAGGAAGGGGGCGCCCCCCTTCCCTAGTCCAATTCGGACCAGACCAAGGGGAGGGGTGCGGCCACCCTTATGGCCCTTTTTCTTCTTTCCCGTATGGCCCAATAAGGCCCAATACGTATTCCCGTAACTCTCCGGTACTCCGAAAAATACCCGAATCACTCGGAACCTTTACGAAGTCCGAATATAGTCGTCCAATATATCGATCTTTATGTCTTGACCATTTCGAGACTCCTCGTCATATCCCCGATCTCATCCGGGACTCCAAACTCCTTCGGTACAGCAAAACTCAATAAAACTGTCATCGTAACGTTAAGCGTGCGGACCCTACGGGTTCGAGAACTATGTAAACATGACCGAGACATGTCTCCGGTCAATAACCAATAGCGGGACCTGGATGCCATATTGGCTCCCACATATTCTATGAAGATCTTTATCGGTCAGACCGCATAACAACATACGTTGTTCCCTTTGTCACCGGTATGTTACTTGCCCGAGATTTGATCGTCGGTATCTCGATACCTAGTTCAATCTCGTTACCGGCAAGTCTCTGTACTCGTTCCGTAATACATCATCCCGCAACTAACTCATTAGTCGCAATGCTTGCAAGGCTTATAGTGATGTGCATTACCGAGTGGGCCCAGAGATACCTCTCCGACAATTGGAGTGACAAATCCTAATCTCGAAATACGCCAACCCAACAAGTACCTTTGGAGACACCTGTAGAGTACCTTTATAATCACCCATTTACGTTGTGATGTTTGGTAGCACACAAAGTGTTCCTCCGGTAAACGGGAGTTGCATAATCTCATAGTCATAGGAACATGTATAAGTCATGAAGAAAGCAATAGCAACATACTAAACGATCGAGTGCTAAGCTAACGGAATGGGTCAAGTCAATCACGTCATTCTCCTAATGAGGTGATCTCATTAATCAAATGACAACTCATGTCTATGGCTAAGAAACATAACCATCTTTGATTAACGAGCTAGTCAAGTAGAGGCATACTAGTGACACTCTGTTTGTCTATGTATTCACACATGTATTATGTTTCCGGTTAATACAATTCTAGCATGAATAATAAACATTTATCATGATATAAGGAAATAAATAATAACTTTATTATTGCCTCTAGGGCATATTTCCTTCAGGAATATCGCACACGATGCGTCTACGAGTACTCGTATGCGATGATTAGTAAGTTACACATATGTTTCCTTATGTTAACATTTGTGTGATAAATAACACATGGCACCGGATACGGTACTCGGGTTGTGTGTGTGCTCCACTTAGTCTTCCCGCGATCCAGCAAATGCTTCCCGCGCTCCAGTGAATGCTTCCCGCGCTCCACATGGATGAATTGTAAAATCCACGCCTATTCCCTCACCGGTTTCCCGCCACCAGCTAACGGCTTGCTGCATATAACCCAGGCGGCAACGCACCGCCGCGACACTCTACGAAGATCTAGTCCTCACCCATCTACCATTAGTTATTCCAAGCATGCCAGGCAATGACCAAAGCTTCGACGTCGACGCCTACCTGCGTTACATCTACGGCGAGGAGAACGAGTCGGAGCAGGTCGGGGGGCAAGAGCTTCATCGGCCGGTGCAGGCACCATGGCCCATCGGCAGCGATATCAACGTCACAGTCCTTGGGAGGACAATCGACATATCGCAGAGGAGGTGCGATAAGCAGTTTGCCATCCACCATGCAAAAGATCCAGAGCTGCTCGGCGGCATGATCGACGACCCACCCGAAGAGCCGCCGTCACCAGTGCTCATCGAGAGCCTGATGCCCCGCAAGGAATGGGCAGAGGACCTCTACGATTCAGTCAAGATAAAGGCAGCCTACGGCTTCGTCATTGCCCGCGGCGGCCATGTCAACCTCGATCCCGATGATGTGGTGGCCAGGCTCAAGCGCATCCTTGGCGGAGTTGACGCCCCCGATGAAGTAGAACATCGCCAACGTGATATCATGAGGATGCAGGTGATCGACGGAAATTGCTACCAGGCCAGAGACATGGAAATGGAGCGGTTCTGCGGAGTTGTCATGCGCGCGATTGCATGCTGTCAAGCTCTTCTGGAAGAGGCCCAGCAGCCCCAAGAGCCTCCCAGCGCCAGCAGCTCCGTAGGCGGAGGCGGGTCGGGACACTCGGAGTAAACGGCCACAAGGTTGCTATGTTGATCATGGAGTCCGAGAAGACCATCATCGGAAGGCCGCTAGCTCAGCCTTTTAGCTTATATTTTATTATAATTGTATGCATATGTAGGTCGTGAGTGTTCTGGGCCTTGCCGCATTTGGCATTTTAAATTATCCTGAATATGTAAGACAATTATTAAGAATTATTAATACTTGGTATTGTAACTTTACCTCAACGGCGAGCAGAGCGCGCAGGGACGCCAGAGCGGAGCGCGCCGCGGCCGCCTCAATGGCGAGCAACCACATGGTCAACCTTCTGCCATCAATAAATTTTGACCTTGTTTCTCGTCACATTGCTGATTACAATGCAATAAGTAATTGCAAATCTGTTCACACCTATCAAACTAATATGTGTTCACACTTAGCACCGGGCTATAAAAACTACCCACTCGAACATTACTTCACAGTTCCTCTCCTCATCACCCACAAAATTGGTTTTCTCTGTCAAGTCGTTCCACCATGAACGGTAGGAGGAGTTTAGGGTGGACATATAACCAGGCAGCAAAGACCAAGGCCGCGGAAGCACTAGAGAGGTCCCTCCGCGAAGCCGCAGCCGCAGCAGAGATGTCCTGGCGCGCCGCGGAGCCCTCGAACGATCTCTCACGGGCACGCGTGGGTTCTCACAAGCGCATTCGCGACGTCGGCCATCGCGACGAGCCGACGTTCCTGAAGTCCTTCGCCGGCAACGATGACATTCTCGCTGGTGTCACTACGCAGCAGGAGCTGGTCGACGGCTTGATGAAGCTGCTCAAGATCAGCGATGCCTCGATTGACAAGGCGACCGGCCTCGTCGAGAAACTCATGGATGACAATGCCAAGCTCCTCAAGTTGGTCGCCGAGAAGGAGGAGGAGGCCGCCGGCTGGAAGATGCTGCATGAGCAGAGCAGTGCCTCGGAGATGACGCTGAAGGCGGTCATCGAGGAACTGATGGGTGGCTTGACGAAGCTCCGGATCGAGCGCGAGCAGGAGGTGGAGGAATCTGTCGCTGCTTTCAAGCAAAGTCGTGAGGAATTGAAGAAGGAGCTGGAGGATTTCGCTGCCCGGCGATCCATCGACGAGTAGAGACAGTAGCGACCCAGATCATTGTCTGCATTTTCCTTCTTCTCTTGCCCCCGTGTCTTCCGGCCTTTGCCGCATGTGGCATTTTAAATTATCCGGAATATGTAAGACAATTATTATGTGCGCCATTGTAAATTTGTCGTCGTATTATCCGTTGCCATTTTATTTGTGGTCGTATTATCCGTTTCCCTCTGTGGCAATTTAAACTAGGGCGGAATACTAGTTGAAAACATGAATAAAGCAAATGCTGCCATGGGATCACAAGCAAACACCCTCCGTCCAGATGCTTTAATTAACCAATTAATGGAGAAGTTGTGAGCGAGGCGGGCGGCGGCTGGTGCATGGAGAAGATATATATAGATGTGTCATGCTAGACAAAATAAAGTTTGAGCGCATG